>NC_088603.1:95450077-95672577 GCF_036013475.1 Columba livia
GCCAACGACTCATTTTCTCCTATGCCTGACTCCCAAATGATTGCCATTCACTTAGAGCTCATGAAGGTGTATCGTCAACTCAGATCATATTGAATGTTTTACCTCCCACTGTACATTAAAATGCCTTTGTTAACATGGAGTTTTAACTGCAGTCAGGCTGCACAGTTGTCTATCTCTTAAAGTGCCTCTGGAATTCCACACAGTTCTTCTTCTGCTTTTCAGTAACCTAAATTATTTTGACATCTCTGAATATGCCACCTTGGACTTCACCTTTTCCCAAATAATTAATAGACGTATTAATTAATAATTTCCCTGCATTTTTAAAAGAGTTCCAATATTAGCTCTATTGTTTATGTGAGGAACACAGTACAGGAATAATTACAAAGCCAAAGTAGTAATGTGTTTCCTGGGTCACTGCCTTTAACAATAACAGTCAGCTGGTATTTTTGAAATTAGAAATTATTGCTAAGTAAAGCCTAAAGGTCCTACTCTAGGCCTGCCTTAAACAGAAGGAACTCACAATCTTTGGTTGTTCTGGGCCAATGGAGGGTATTAACTCCAAAGTGAAGTTGTCTTTGAAGAGAAAACACTGATTACACCTTTTCTGTTTGAAATCAAAGTTATCCACAGGTCTCAACTGCAGGAATGTGTCCTGAGAAGACGTACAGTGTCTCTGGTAGAAAAGACAAATCAGGGCACAGATGAAAAGCAGTGCCTTAAAGTTCACCTAAAAGTAGATCTTAGAACCCATTGAGAAGAGCAGCAAGAGCATTTAAAAATAAATCTCTAAAATGTGCATGAGTTTTCAGTCTGAGAATAAATTTAAAGATGTGGTTTTAGATAAATTTGACTTCAATGTTCTGATCTAGAAATGTCAATAAAGTTCTGTGATCATCATTTCAGATGTAAAATGGTTATATTTTAGCTGAATATAGCCAGGAAAACGAGTCTGGTCACAGTAGCTTCTTTAATAGTCAAATAGCAGAGAATCTCTATTTGTGAAGTAGTGGCCTTTTGATACAAAACGTGGTGCTCTAAATTACCTCATGGGACTATTCGTATTTAATGGGGTTTTCAAAAGCCTGAAGCTTTTGAATTCCTACGGAAAGCAGCAGAAATTAGGTAATTTCTAAAAATCTCTTAAGTTTGCATGCATCTGTGTCAAAATACCGGTAGTGTCATATTCATTTCTGAATATTTGAGTTTGGTTTCCGAATTATTTACAAGCTTTAAAAATTTTACCTTGGGTACTTTAGTAGATTGTGGGTCAATGATTAAATGCAGTCTTTTTGCCATGCCACATAATTACAGTTTATGAGAGTAAAGAAAACTAAGGGAAACTGGGAAAATTATCTCTGAAAAGAGTGAAGATTTTTTTAACGGATTTCCTGCAGAGAGTAGATACAAGTTACTTTTAAGGCAATCTGTTCTTCTTAGGAATTAAAATTACTTTCTTATAGACCCTGCCAATTTGGAAAGACAAAGATTCAGAGCACAGATGATTGTAATACAGTTGGCATGTCTGTTACCATCAGCTTTTTGTCACCTCTTATTACTGCATTTTGTTTTCTGCCCTGGAAGAGTTCCCAGGTAAAAACAACACTTTACGCAGCTTTGTTGGCAGCAACTGATATTGTTTCAGTTCTGAATTTCACATTGCTAAAAAGACCCTGGGAGAAATTTACAGAACAAGAAAAGTAATCCGAATGGAAAAAATGGGAAACAAAATTGGTTCATGGGGACAAAGTATGAAAGTGAGGCATGCACAACTTTGTCAAGAGGTGGTAAGAAAGAGAGAGAAGTATGCTGGGAGCATATAGGGGTTGAAGGATTTTCAACCTCAGGAAACTCATGCCATTTAAGAAGATGCAATTACGAGTAAGAAATACAAAGTGAGAAAAAAATCATGTATACGAAATATTTTAACATCAGTACTTTACACTGCAAAGCAGTTTAATAACTAAACATTTGAGTTAGAGTATTCTTGTCAAGGAAAACTATGTTACATGTGCTAGGTGAGACTGTGGGTGTGATTCAGCTCCAGATTCAGACAACCAATGGAAGTGTCTATTGATAGTGGAGATGCTCACAGTGAGTGAGTGTCTAAATTCTGTCAGAGTCAATGGGGCTCTGGGACTTGTTTGTTTGCCTAAATGTAGGCATCTAGTATTGTTTAAGTTACCATGGGTATCACCTTTGTCCAAAAGATCTGGCAGATATAGCACAGGTTGTAGGGAGACTCATGCTCCCCTGAAGCAGCAGCTGGTGGCCAGGTGGGCTTTGGTAGCAGGAACCTGCCTTGGGGCTCTGGACAGTGTTGGCTGCATTGGAAAAATCTCCCTTTACTCCAGAGGGATTTGAGACCCTCCATGTCTGGCTCATGTGCAGACACCTACTGTAAACACATAAAGTGATGTTTCAGAGTCCAGGGCTGAATCCTGCCTTAGCTTTGTTTTTCATTTAATCTTTCTATGACAAGTTAATTTTTGTAGTTAAATTATAAAGTCATCTGCAGATTATAAAGTAACTTCACCTATAAAGGATCTGGACATGAACTCCGATGTGTAATTAAATCATGTGCTGTCTTTTTGCTTATAATGCTCTTACAATAACATGATAAAATTTCACTGTTTAATTGAATGATGTTTTAACTGGTTTGAAAATTATTTGTATCTTTCCAACTTTTTTTGTGAAATCTTTTGGGATAGTAAGCGTCGAAGTAAAAAATATTCCAAATCCTTCCCTATTACCATCTCTGTTTACTTTGTTAACGTCACAAGTTCACAATTCTAAATAACTTAATTATTTAACATTATCTGAATAATATGTAATAAAAAGAGACAAATCATCATGTTTTTTTCAGTAGCAAGTGCATCATACCTGAGTAAATGACCTGACTTTTCCATTAGAGATGACATGGCATGCTCAAAGTACTCACACTCAAAAGAAATGAAGATTTTTTTTTAACAGTTTGATGAACATTTAAGTAGAGAAATGGTTCAGCAAATCTTTCCAATAGTTCTTTTCTTTTTGTATCTAGTTCACATTATAAATAGATAGCACACAATTTTAACTTTTAAAATATTCTGATATTTTAAGTATCAAAATAAAAGTGTGTGTCTCAGAGTTCAGTACATGCAATATTTATATCAAATGACCCTTTTCTGCCACTAATTTTCAAGGGAAAATAAAGTTTTACTAAAATTTTGAAACCTGCTGGGAAAAAAAAATCAGTAAAACCACACCTGATTTGCTTACATCAAACATCTAAATAAGTTTTAGTGAAATACTATTTGTTATATTTTGCAATCTATTTTACATGCGCTGAAGTCAACAATTTTCTGTTAGGATTAAGTCTCTTTCCCTAACTCATGAACAGCCACTCTATAACAATACATTATCAGAAAAAGCCAGGTTTACAGCTTCACCTCAGCAGCTGGTCATAAACGAACACTTCAAAAAGATGACAAAACCAAGAGAAACTATGATTCACAATGTAAAAACAAAACAAAAATCTCAGGCCTTAAAACAAAATGTTTTATTGTCTGAAGCTGAAAGAATTGGCATGTTGTTAATATTCTGTATTGTGCTCCTGCGTCTATCTTCAATAAAGGATGACAGTGTTACAAACTTCTGGAAGAGGTCGAGCACTGTCACTTTTATCAAATGTGGTATCAGCGTCTTTCTTTAGTGGTTTTGGAATGTTAACTGCTCTACCTTGACTTAGAAAGTGAGTTGACAGCATTTTTTTGTACCAGCATTTTGATTCTTTCAGTGAATTTTGAGGGAACACAGAGGAAACTATTTAAACACCCAGAAAATAGGCAATTCCCTATTTGGGGTATATAAAGAAAAGGGCAGTTGCCTTTGAATGCATTTTGTTATTGGTTTGCCTTCTTTGTCAATATATTCCATTCCAAAGTACTGAATCACTGTGTGGTTGAAATCCTTTAAGTCTGCAGTTTCCCAGAACGATTTGTTAAGACTGGAAAATGAAGGACTGACCTATTGGATTAATAATAAGCTGGTCATTCTCACATTTGAGTCTTTGGTGGATAACCCTCTATCTGAAGCTCTCCTTTAAGTTGCATTTAATATTACTATTTACTGTAACTTGATTAGTACTTAAAGGCATTAAGGTGAAAAACTCTTCTATTAAATAAGGAAGTTGCAAATTCTGTCTGTGTAACAGCTGTCAACAAAGCAACCCCATGAAGCAGGAACCATCCGTATCGTAGCTGGGAATATATGAGCTGGTTTTCTACTATTAGGTAGCTGTCTTACTGTAACTCATGTACAGTACATGGCAGGGTTTGTTTTGCACAGGGATCTTTACTGCTAATTTCACAAAGCAACAAGATTATGCTATTTAGTGCACAGTAGAAACATAGAAAAAAGGACTTTGTTTTTTCTTTTCTGATCTGTAGATTAGAACTCATCAGATTAATAGCTATCTAAATGAAAGACCCTGTGATATATATAAATGCTGAATGCTGAATCTCAGTGGGTACTTGTGGAAAATTCCTTACAAAACAAACTGAAAATGCTAGAAATTATTTAATAATTTGATGTATGTAACTTACTGTTACTTTCTTGTATGTTCATATACAGACCCAGGGAAAATGCTATGTTTTTTGCGTACTGGAATATATGGACTGATATATGTGATATGTGTTGCTAATGCTTCTTAAAAGAGGAGACAGGAGCAGAAGCAATCAGCCAAATTATGTTTTGTGCCAATGCACTAAAGAAATCTCTAATGACCCAGTTGAAAAAAAATAGTAAGAGTGCTTGTTTTACAGTGACTGTACCTATTAGGGGAACATATTAGATTCGATTGGAAATAAGATACCCAAAGCACTTGTGTATTTAACTTTGAAGACGGGCTTGTGATACGATGACTCCCCAAAGTCCTCACTATGGTGAGCAGGAGTTGACCAAATAACAGAACGAGTGGGATGCCATGGGTTAAGCAGCCTTTCAGCTCCAAGAAATGTGACGAGAACTGAGGAAGCAATGATGAAGGTGGGGGTGAGGGGAGTAAAGTGCACTGGTAATTTAACGCTTCCTTTGATAGAACAGTACTCTCTTATTGATCAAAAAGTTACAGATTTATTGGAGAGACTGAGATGGACTTTTGGTGTACTATATGGTAAGAAGGCATGCAAAATTTTTCACTTTTTAGACCATGTATGTTCAGTCTTAGATGTGGTTATCTACTAAAGTATTACTGAAGTCAGGTTGTTTCAGGTAAATAAGGCTGCGATTCAGTTCTTCTTCTTCCCCAAACATCCATTAAAAATAGCAAAACCAATCTGTGCATTTTCAACAAAGAAACTAAGATTTTAAAGCATAAAACTAGGTACAAAAATTGCAGTGGGAAACAGAGTAGAAAGGGAAGCTTAGTTCCTTCAATCAATAGTCTTCTGTACCTTTTGTGCATGCTTCAGTAGCTCTCTTTCCGTTCTTCTGTATTAAGCCACTTTGTAGGATTAGGACAGATGAGTGATTATAACTAAAATCTAAACCCCAGTGGGATTAGGTCAAAACTTTCTTAATCTCTTCCTACTCCTTCAGTGATAATACTTGGTGTGTTTTCCCTTGAAACAGCTCAGAGCAGGGATCCCAATCCTGTCTGCTGTAGCTCTATGTATACCCAGGGCTTTGTAAGACCCACCTCAGCATATTGAACTTGAACCCAACTATGCCCCCATTTGATAGCTTATTCTCAATGAAATTCTAATTGGATTATAGTAACTCTAACAGTTTGGAAATATCTGAAATTATGCTGAGTACTGATCTTCAAGACAAGAAAGCTGAAAACGCCCAATAGGAGGACATAATTTAGTTTTGGGCCAGAGTCTGTGGTGTTTTGTTGTTGTTTTTTTTTTTTTTTTTTTTTTTTTTACTACAGGCAGGGTAATTTGAAAAGGTTTTCATGCAAATAGAAAACATTATATCTAAACACCTTCCAAAGGTGAGCACAAAGCATCTTGCAGCATGTATTTGGTAAGTCACAGAAGCACTGGTCATCCAGCACCAGATTCTGCTAATTCCTCCTGTGAGTGTAACACATCTTCCTCCGTAGGTAATTACTCTGATTTCAAATAAGTAATTATGTTTATTAATATAATTATGTCAGCACAAGAGCTCTCTCTAGTGGAGCCAATGATGCTTTACTGGTTTTGTTGCTCAGATACTGAAAAATAGTAGAAATACTTAATCCTGCTGTCTCTCAGATGCAGCTATTGTCAGAATGGTATTGCAGTCGCACAGCATATGAGGAATGCTGTGTCTGTGAAATACTTCAAAAACATAATTTACAAAAGGTACTGGAATGAAACCTTTGCTACTCGCTAACATCGTTGCCCTCAGCAGGGCTTGGATTTTTTTGGAGTTCTCCTTGGGCCATTCAAGAAGAACATGAGATGGTTTCTGAACATCCAATTATATTCATTAAGTCTTCTTTTGCATTATTCTTTTCAGAGATATGGTGACTAGAACTGGGCAAAATGCAGAATGTACTGATGCTGTATCTGTTCCATTAGAGGACCATGATGTGTTACGTATATGTCTCTTATTCTGCTCCTTAAAGTACAGCCCAAGCCTTACGGTTGTGTCAGGTGCAGCAGCTTTCAAGAAAACACTGTAGTAGATAGAGAAGTTCAGGGGACAAGTGGTCCATCCAAACAGACTTTTCTCTCAGCTATGTGGCTGGCTTTTAGATTCAGAAGAAAACAAACACTGAGATTAAAATCTTAGAGATGTGTGCAATATAATAGCTCATTTTACATTAATCAAACTTTTGTTCTGTTAACTTTCTGCTTACTTTGCACCTACTGGTAGTGGATAAGGAGAAATTTAGGACAGTGCTTTTGGAGAGAGCAAGAATTAATTTACATTGCATGCTCTTCCCCCCCCCCCCCCCCTTTTTTTTTTTAATGAGTTTTTCAGATTCTGATGTGTTTGGCTTTCATAGCTACAGCTATTTTTCCCTTAGATTTTCAGAATCTCCTTATGAGCTGCTAAAGAAACAAACTAGTTCTGCTATGGAAACTATTTTTGCTATTGCCTGGCTTGAAAACCAGTTAAATTGACCAGTAAAAATAGCATGTTTCTATGATGGCACATGGTTAACAGGGAGGTGCCCCGACATTTAATGCAAAGTTCAGTGTTGTTTTAACAAATTCTTTTATGCTGGCAAGTAGTGGGATGACAAAATCTGCAGCAGATGATTATTTGGATTAGTTACCATCAGGGAAGATTATGAAAAACTAGGTAAGCTGTGAGGTGTCGAGCACTGAGGAAATTGAGGTAAACCACACTGGGAGGAATCAGAGCACCCTTATACCCTGCTTACTCCATTATCATCCTTTCAGATCAGGCAGAGAAATGTAGAGCTGCATCCTAAAAGAGGAATCTAAGTGGGAACAGTTTAAAACAGTACTGCTGAAGTGGAAAGGAAATTTCTAAGGAGGCTGATGCTGAGGGCATAAAATCCAGAGGACTGGGGGCCTTCTGCTGGCTTTGTGATCTACACAGTGCCACCAGAAGAATGGGCAGATATTTCACAGAGGATATGCATGTTTTGTTCTTTTTTTTTTTTTTTTTTTTTAGGTAGGAAAAAGAGGATCCACCTTTCTAGGCAGTAGTCTGGTTGAACACCAGGTACTTTCAGAGAACTGAGGAGCCTGTGGTGCCTCCTTTTTTTCCAGAAGCCACATCTTTTGAAAGAGAAGTATGTATTCCCCTCTCTCATGGCTTCTCCCACATCGTTCTCATGTACCAGACCCATGATGGAACTTGTGCTGAAACAACCACCTAATAACAGCAAGTAATTTTTCTGAGGAGCCTTTTTGAGGAAGCATTGCTGGAGAATCTTTGAAAGAATCAACATCTGCAAAATCACATTTCTTTACCTCCTGCTTCTGCCTATCTGTTCCATGTTGTAGCTAATTGTCTTTATTACTCTATGATTGGTCTGCTTCTTTTAAACTCCTTCGGTGCTTGTTTTTGTCTGACTCTTCCTTCTTAAATATCATCAGGCACAAATGGGATGGTATTCATGTAAGCCTCTGCACTCCTCATATTTGGTCTCTCTTAGAGTTAAAGGAAAGAAATGTGCACCTCTAGGTGATCAGATCATGTCCTTTTACAAAAGACATCTAAAGTAGGTCATGTGAATCATGACTTAAAATGCCTATTTTACAACTTTTTTGAGTATGAAAAGTGAATGGATAGTCTGCTGCTGCCTTCAGGACCAAGGCAAAAGTTTTCTTTCATTTTTTTTTTGTGAAAGAACAAACTTTCAAGAAGCCATGGACTCTTGATGTTATCAAGACAGCATTATGAGGAGCTGAAGAAATATAGTCGGGAGACTAATCTGGCTTGCAGGAGCATTATTACCAGTGAGGAGGAGAAGCATGTGGCCTGTCCATCCATCCTATTTGAATTTGGCAAGGCTAGCAGGTGGAAGATTATCGTTTTTCTCTAAGACTGAACACATTGCTGTGGCCATTGCTTGAGGCTGAAACTTTGGATATTCAGATTGTTACTTTTGCACATTTACTTCTCCAAATAGGTGTTCACTTCAGCTTTAATTTTGTATGTTGGCATTTGAAGAAAAACAAGCTTCCTTCATGCTTGCCTTCTTTTATTCCATTTCTTCTTCAATTTGTGCAATACAGGATCGCTATCCCTGACAACGACAGATAAATTTCAAATTCTGGGTTGAACAGTTACTGTCTCAAGTGTTTTATTCATGGGCACCATATGCAAAAAGTGAGTAGTTTTTCCTATTGTGGAAAAGTAATGTTATGTTCAGAACTGCCAAAGTTACTTGAATTTGACTTAGCTGTGTTTTCAGGTGAACCTAGAAATAAATGGAAAGCTGAAAAGGGCAGCTACATGTTAAATACATAGTATACCTGTAGTTTTAATTCTTTTAGGTCAAAAAATATTCAAATGCATTCACAGTATTTTTGATTGAAAGAATTTGTAATTGGATTTCCAAACATGCTGCTTTCATCTTGGGCAGTACAATATGCACTTTGATAATAACATGGCTATGTCATTAGAAAGAAGTCCATTTACTAGTTTAGGCATAAAATGAGATACAGAAAAAGACAATAAAATGCTTTCTAACATAACGCACCTTATTTTTTATTGTATTCAATAGAGCCATGATGAATAAGTAATCTTGTAAGTGCATCAGAAGTACACCTTGGCTGATCTCTCAGAGGTGTTGAGATTTCACCACTATTGAGATTATTCATAATATCACTTTAATTTCTAATAAAATGCATGGAACTTTACAATGGATCAAAATACCTGCCCACAAGCTGCTTAGGTCACCTGCTGGAAGAGGCAAACTTCCACACTGTAAAAGCAATCCAAGACAGGAGGAAAGGAAATTAAATCAAGATGAAAAGTAACATCTTCAAAATTACTTCTTTTTAAAATATAAAGACCATAAATATTAATTTCCTTATTTTCACTTATTTGCACTCTTTTACTGGTAGTTGAGCTATACATCTATAAGCTGTTCTGGACATTAGTTACATTTTCCCCTATATTTAATGTTATCTCATGCAAATTAGATTTGCTGCAAACTAATCTGGTCCAGGTAGTAAACGTCACTGCTTGAATTATTTTATTCATCCATTCTCTTTTTTTCCACAGCATTTATGCAATTACCAGTGCTAGTGGGATTCTCCCCTTCCTCCCCCCATGAAATCAGAAAAAATTAAATCCAAGGAACCTAAATAAGGTTTCCAATTTTTTTTGTAGTTATTTTTTCTTTTCTCGGAGTAGGAGAAAAGAGCTTTATTTGCTTTTAAGACATCCACAGTTTAAAATTTAATATCAGAACATAAGTAATATTCCTGATAATAATAGCACTTATTGTATTCATAGGAAATTCTTGAAACTGGGTGATTTAGCAACCTCAAAGACAATAGCAAAAGCAGTAGAGTAGTTCTTTGTCAGAAGGTGTGCAGCTCTGGTTTTGGACTCTCAGTATTTCATACATGGCAGCTCTGCCTGCTTAATAATAAGAGACGTTATGACTACAAGTGTATCTAGACTGATTTTACATGGTATTTGTTTTGAATTTTGTTGCTCACAGGGAGAAAAGGAGGCTTTTGAATTGTTTCTTTTTGAAAGTACATTTAAATTATGTACTTTATTGGAAAAAGGATCACAAAAGAAAACCTACTAATTGTTCTGGTTTTTGAAACTGTGCATCTGTATTACTGCTTTTGAGGTTAATAATATCTTTTCTCTAAAGCCGGTGAAACATTGAGAATAATTGTGGAATCATTTTGCACATTGAGCCTTCATATTCTGAAGCTCACTTGATGTTCAAAATTGCACCCACAGAAACACAGAAACACACACGTTTTTGAAAGCCACACTACCTCTTGAAAAGATTTCTTTTGAAACCTTAATGAATCAAGTAGGGATTTGTTGTACTATGTTTTGTCAATTATTGTCTCTTCTGATATATTTTTTTTAATAAAAGTTTGGCTAGGAATTAATTTTTAGAATACAAAAAAAATATCATGATGTATTGCAAGAATTTAAAGTGGAAAATATCAGCCACTATAATGGCTGAGTAGTAGTAATGTATTGCTCACATCCAAAGTATATCATAGTTGGATTTCAAAGCCCTCATCTCAGTTGTTGCTACAGTGAGTTAGTTACTGTACAGATAGCCAATGTTTTCCAAAATATAGCACTTTTAAATAAACCAATGATATGAGAGATTTTGAGTCCACTTTATTCACAAAAATGATTTATTTAGAAATCAAAAGTGTCATTCCATTATTTTCAGTAATCTTTCTTTTCCCTGTTGAAACTGCTTTTGTTTAGAAAATTGCCAAAACAGAGTGAAAAAAGGAATTCAGGTCATTAAAAGAGGAGCAGCAGCATAGAACAATAAATGTAGAGTTTAAAAACTCCTCAGTGAATTACATTTTTAACTTATAAAATAAACATGTATATTATCCTTTTTGTTTTGTTTTGCGAGTGAAGATAAAGTCAATTACTGACAATATTGGTCCTGATACTGCAAAGAACTGCACATACTTAACTCTTTTCTTGCAAGAAGCTTCCTCTATTTTAGGCAGCCTGCTTCTGATGTTGAAGTTAAACTTATGTGACCAGAGACCTTTTTAGATCAGGAGTTTTGTGACCCAAAATAAGAGAGCAAAGAAATTATGTGTCCTCAGCCATGTTTACTTTCAATAAATTTTTGAAAACTGGGAGAAATTCCAGGACAAAAGAATGCCCCTCATGTTGCCCTGAGACTCCAAGGGAGTGTGCAACAAGGCTTATGAAATGGTAGTGTGGGTTTCATGCTGTGGTAAATTTAAAGAACGCCCTGTGGTCATAGTTCATAGTCATAGTCATAGTTCATAAATAACCAAAAAAGATTAGAGTAGAATTAATACTGGCCAGCATGGTTTCATGGAAAATAGGTTTTTGTTAAACAAACTTGCTTTTGTTTTTTGATGCTGATAAATACAGCTGATGTGGAAAACCAGTAGGTGTGATGCACTTAGACATTTTAAAGGCATTTGACTTTGTTCAACATGCTGTTTTGATTAAAAAAAACAAAACACCCAAAAAGCCAAACAAAAAATGAAAAAAAAAAAAAGCAACTATCATGATACTGTGTCAATAAGACAAGTTTAATAGATTAAAGTCTGGCTAGCTGACATATAACACAGGTATTTGACAAAAGAGATCCATCATCAAATGTGTTTCTCATGGTCTTCTGCAGGGACAGATACTGTGCTTGGCACAGTACAACACTTGCCTTAGTGTTCCTGAAGCTAATACAAGATCATTGCTGATAGATTAACAAAATGGTAAATAACCATGAAGACAACACAGTCTTGTGCAGAGACTCTGCCACTTGCCAACCACTTTATCTTGATTTTTTTTTTCTCCATAGGGAGCTGCCTGTTTGAGCCGTGGTCTGAGATACACATTCGTATTCTCAAGATATCACAGTAGTTCATTGAAGAGCCATGGCTCAAAGTTTATGAATCTATGAATTGGTGGCATTTGTGTGTTAAAAACCACAATGGAATGCGGTTAATGGATTGGTGGATCGATTTGGTGAATTTCACAGGGAAACTGAAATTTATTTTTGTTGTTGTGAAATATGAGGTATGGGAACCTGCTCGTGTTAAGCATTGGGATGAGCAGTCAGCCAGTTATATACCTGATAAAATCAATATTTGTAAAGAGAAAGGCATGCAGCAGAACACAGGTATCATGTCTGAGTCATCAACGTAACACGCAGATGGCTAAACTGATCATTAAACTGATGAGTCATTATGATCCTCATGACACCCAGGCAGTACTTTGTGTACATCTTTGGTGGGATATAGGTGTACCTTAGCCCTATTCATCCAGCATTGCACCTTCACTAATCAGCCTGTCTGAAACCAGTCAGTCCTGACTTTTGAGGGCATTTATGTAGCCATAAGGACTGGAGGTGACTTATGTCCAGCTATCTTAGGGAGCTCTGACAAATCATGTGTGGAGATGCCCAGAAGAGGCTTTCACATTCATCATACGCTTTACCTCTGAGAAGGAGATATATCTGTAGCCCTTGCTGGGACACTGCAGTACTTCATAAACATAGCAACAAAAAATAAATTCTGATGAGGAACATCAACTGGCAGTTACAGTTCTTTGGGTAATACTTCATGCTGGTTCTCTTTACTTTTCAGTATTCAAGAATGTTGCTGAATCAGTAACATGCAATGGAGAATATCAGACTTTGCTTCTATTGCTGTTCTTAATCCTAACTTTTTATTTCCTAGAGCTGTCTGTGTGCAATGCTGATGGGGCTTGTGGACAACATTTTTGCTTCCCTTCGTGTAAGTTAGACATTATGGTAGGGCAGTTTGTTGATGGTAGTCTTCCTATATCAGTAACATTAAATGGAAGCCCTTTTTGCTGTAGTTTTCTGCAATATTAGTGTTGGCAATTGTAAGTTCTGAGTCAAATTCATTTATATAGAGAGAGACGGATCTAGATGGTTATTTTAAACAAGGGTCTTACTGAATCAAAATAAAAGAGCACAAAAGTATAGTAAGTGTAACTTCCTAGAATGAGGAAGGACACACCACTTAAAATTCAGAGAGGAATATACAGGGCAGACATTAAGAGCTATTTCCTTATGGTAAAGACAGAGGAATAGGTTGGTTGAAGAGGTTGTACGTAAAGACCTCCAATGATGAAAGTGCCAAAGCCTAGACAATATCTGTCAAGAATAACAAAAAAGTAGGAGATTTTTCTTTAGGAAATGAGACTGGACAAGATGACCTCTTGAGGTATCTTCCAGACCTTTGCCTCTATAAAGTGTATTTGAACTGACATGAAGACCACAGGCAGAATGTTTTAAAGGAAACACATTACACAACCTGTCTGGGGGTCACGTGCCCCCTTATTTGTTTCCTGTGCCAGTTCTGGGCTCATCTATACAAGATTCTACTTTGTCTGGGCACTGATTGCCTGGGGCCAACCCATTTTGTGCAGGAATATCTGGCATCAACCCTAATGTGGTTGAGTCAACACAGCAATGATTTTAACCAGGAGAGGGCTAAAAAGTTCTTACTTGAGGGTCTTAATGCTAGATCCTAGTGACTAGGGAGGATTTAGATTTACAAATCTTACTTATAGATGGGTTTAAATATCTCCTCCTTAAGGCACTCCCGAAGCTTCATTAGGAAGTTTGGACTGGGGTGATCCAGCAGAAAAATAAATTAAAACATTCAGTTAAGTTTTATAGATGTACTGCAGGATGGGATAAAGCATATGTTTATAACCTAAGAAATAAAATGTGAGAGAAAATAAAGATTACAACAAGCCTGTAAGAAACACAGTGAATTTGTAGCTGCAATATTATTTGTCTTGTGAAGGAAATAATAGCATGTATTTCTTACTAATGTCAGCTGATGGAGCTGAGACCATAAAATGTTCCTTGCCACTAGCAGAACATTTCTATTGCTAGTTATTGATGCTATCGCTAGTTATTGTGAAAAACATATATTATAAATTGCTTTTTCTTTTTTTTTTTTTTTGTTTTCCCCCTGTGTGGTGATGCAGAGGAAGCTGCTGCCAGAGAAACACTCTGGAGAAACAAAAGCTTACATTTCTTCTCCACAGCCTATGTTTAGTATGCCAAATAACAGGCAGGCAAACAAGCAGCCTTGTCAAATACCTTGTTTTTTTTGAGAATCCTTGTTTGTGTCTGATGGCCACCTGGTTTGCATTCATAGTCCGTGAGTCTCAGGCTGGTTGAAATAGCATGCTATTCAATAAGAGTATCCTAGTACAGTAGATGATGGGCATGTAAGAAGGTACACAGAATTGCAAATACTTCTGAATGGTGTTCAAAAGCAGTAGCTACCCTCAAGTGGTAATAAGATGAGGAAAATAGTTTAAGCTATGATTAAGTGCACACACAGAAAAATATAATTACAAGTGGAAAAATACCAGGAGGTTGGCCAGATCTACTCTTCGCTGGTATGAGCTGTCACAGATCAAAATATTCCAGACACAAGAAGTCTCTATCTTGCTTCTGATGCCATCTTGATTTAATTTGTAGCCTTCAGTTCCATAATGCTTGATTTCTACATTTATACTTCTGATAAAAATAAGTGATTATTGCTTTTTTTCAGAGCTGTAACAGTAATAACAAAATGCCACCTCCGCATCTCACCTTTTCTGAGGTGCATCTAGTCCCCCAGCCAGCTTCCCCATTGTAAGGCTTTTTCTTTCCACACAGCTCCCTGGCTATTGCTTTCTAAGCACAATAATGTAAAGACATTAATAATTAATGTTCTGTCTTGCTTTCATTTTCTTCCTTCCAAGATCAGCCACAGCAAAAGTTCAAGCCTTAAACAAAACACCAGGCACCATTGCACAGCAAACACCTCGATGTGCTCCTAGACTTCTGTTTTGGAAAGAACTTCCCCCCAGAAATGGCCAGTGAAGCACACTTCACCCCACAGTTGGGTGCAGTGTGGAGTCACCATCACTCCCTCCCCTGCTCACGCCTCTGCACTCACCCATCACTGGGACCACAAGTCCTCTCCTGGTGTGGGGGCTGGCAGGAGGCAGGGGCAGGCAGGGGCGCACAATGCTCTGTGCTGCCTTCCTGCTTTTCACCGCTGCTCAACACCAGAGGGGTCCTTCCTCTCCCCCATCAAACACACCTTGTACCTATGAGATTGACTGCCATCCCTTGGGCCTTTGGGTATCAGAGGGGTCTTTTTGATGCAGTCTGTTAGTCTTCTTTTTGCCTTTCCCCACATGCACTCACTTTTTTTTGTTTCATCTCTCACCATTCATCCACCCAGTTGCTCCATCTCTGCTCATTACCGTCTCCTGGGCCCTCTCGGTTTCCCTTTTTGTCCCTTCACCAGTACAGTTACACCTCTCCTTTGCACCCACCTGGCTTTCACTGCCTTTTGGACACCTCTTTCAATTATCTCTCTTATTACAGACATGTCCAGCTGGAGCTGACTTCTTACTGCTATAGAAACCTATTTGATAACAGTCAATTCTTGGTACTCCTTTTCCACTACCTTTCTCATAGAGGCTCATTGCTGTAGCCCCTGCCCTTCACCAGTCTTCTGCCTTTGTAGAAAAGTAAAAGGCGACATTAATGTTTGTGTTTTGTTTAGATTAGAACATTTCAAATTCTGGTTTACAGTACTGTTTGCTTCCAGTACTGAAGATAAAAATTTACTTTCAGTCTGAATGGCTTTTATTTTGAGTCACACACATAAAAAAAGGTTTTTCCTTTTCCTCAAAAAGTAACAAAAGCTCAAGATCATATATTGCTGTTTATCACAGGACAATTTAAGATGTTTTCAAAAATATTTCAAAAGCCTTTTCTAAATGGTTACTTTAATGTGCTGAGTTACTCTGAAAAGGAACTGATTTTCATCCACTTGCCAATTGCTTAATGCTTTATATGAAATGCAGGCTTATCAGTTGTAATCACTTCACAGTTCTTAAACAGATATGAAAATATTTTGAATGAAAATGCTTCTGAATAAGTTATTTTAAAGATTGTTTTCCACTACTGGCTCTTATTACACAGATCTGAATATGCTACTTTAATGATCAGTATCTCATAAGTTTAAAATTAGCTTTCACTGGCTTTGTAAATGAACAGTAAAAATTCATTTCTAATCAGTGAAAATAATTTGATTTTGTTTTAGTAGCCAAAGGAGATTTTTTTTTTCAAATTGTTTTCATGGTTCATATTCTGTGATATGCCTTTGAATAATAAGAGAAAAGCATAGATACAGAAAGTAAAGTTATCTGGGAACGGAGGATCCAGATCAATGAAAGGTCAGGAAGAAGAAGAAAAGTCAAAATCAAATATGCCTAAAATAATTATACTTTACAGATTTCTCTTCTCTGTCCTCTAGTATTGTATTTCATATACAGTATTTAAGTGACTCAGAGAGAAGAATGCTAGAGGATACACTGAGAACTGTGCCAGTAATTAGCAGTCTCGGATCCTGGAGGCCTTTTATGTGATGGCTTCCTCCTGTGCCAAGAACATTGTTCTGAAAACAAATGTTAGCCAAAATAATATTTGAGCTAGGATTTTGATTAGCATCTCTAATTTCTTCCAAGTAGCCTACAGACAGGGAAAGCATTAGAAAACTGTTTTTCTTAGTTCTTAAAATTGACCATTCCCTCCAAGATGCATAGATAAGAGAGGTCAAAATAAGCTGTTTCATGTCTGGGGAGCAAGCAGAACTGGGTAAAGTTTCAGGTATCACATTTGTTGTTTTCAGAGTGAACATTCTATGTTTCTGTGATTCTATAACACCACCTTTTACTCCTGTGCTCTTCCAGCTGCTCATCTCTCCCCTTCCACCTACACACTAACCAGCACTATTGCTCTCGATCTGGTGCCTTTCAGGGACAAGTTGGTGGCTCTGCAGTCATCCAAGATTACTGGTAATCTCTTCCAGCCACTCATTTAACTCTGATAATATATGAAATGTCCAATTTATATATTACTTTAAAGACACATTATTCATTCTCTTTCAAAAACAGAGGCAGAATGTGTAGGGAGAATGAATATATTTTAGGAGAATGATTTGTGTAGCTTGAAAGAGAAGAGAAGCTAGCACCTATGGAGTAGACTTCTAGCACTGGGAGACAAGCAGGATATATGGCAGATAAAGCCATTGAGGGTTATTGCATGCCAAAATGCAGACTGAAAATCATGGTTTGAAAAACTCAAGGGTACTGGAAAGTGGGAGGGTGTAAGAGAAGAAAGATCATTTTGCATGGGTTCAAAAAGTGACTGGACAAATTCAGGGTAACCAAAACCTCACCAGACTGACAGCTGCAGAATGCAAAGACTCAAAGTAGGCATCACCTGCTGCCCAGAGAGTGTTTGAGACAAGTCTCACTGCATGCTTGGCAAAAAGTGACCACTGTTAGAGGCCAGATACTGAGTTATTGGTGGGACCTGCAGCCTGACTTAAATGTTGTTGCTGTTGGTGTTCCTACCCCATACACTGTTCCCCTGGCCTTTCTCAGGCAGATACTGTCAGGAATACAATGTTGGAATAAATTATTCTTTTGTCTGATCCAGGTGCAGGTTTCTTGCCTCAAACAATGTATCATCACTGCATTTGTTTTCTTTCACTGAGACAGGACCACTCAAAATATTTTAATAGAACATAGAATGGTTCATTTTCCGTCTTCTCCGGATTTTTTCCCCACTGCCTGTGCGACAGTAAGCTCAATTGTCTGAGAACTCACAAGGCATTCTAAAGATACTTTCTTTTAGCCTTCATCTTGGAGCAACAGTATAAGTAAGTGCAGACTAACTTAGCAGCTGCAGTTCTGCTCTAATGCTCAGTGGTCTCAAAATCTGGCACTTCAGGAGCACAGAGACAATTAATACCCATGGCATTTCCTGGTTAACCAGTGCTGTTCCTTGAATCCCTGCAGATAGGTCTGCACAGCTTTTCACCTCCAGCAGCTTTTTACCTCTGTGCTCCTGGGATTTCAGATTATTCCCCCCTGCAGTGGAAATGTGTACAAAGCCAGGTGATGGTAAATGGGGTTTTATCTTTTTAGTGGTAAAACATTACATAGCCTTTAAAATGAAACCTGTAGAAAGATCAGAAAGCTTTAACATTTTACAGTTGTTGGGATTGATCACCTTACGTTTAGTATTATAACTGAGCGTGGGATAATTGACAAGCACAGAACAGTGTAATGTAACTCAGAATTGGATCCTTCAGGTTTTCCTCTCACAGTATCCTGTCATATCAACGTAACTTCCTACCTTTAGTGGTCAATCACATTGCCCTTTAAGCTAATTTCCTTTTTTTTTCAGAATAAGTAAACAAAAAAGATGGAATTTGCAGAATCCTGCTTGCACTAGTTAAGATACCAAAGAAAGATATAATCTTCCTGATTCTAACTGCTTACAAAACACCCTTTATGTTAGAGACAACAGAGGACTGCAAGGTTAAGTAATATCTGAGGGAAAAATTGGCAAGTTTCTTACCCAGTAATGTATTTGTTTAAGCCTTCTTTCCATTATGGCACCTGGATCTATAACTTCATGTGATAAAATAAGTGTTATTCATATATGAGTGAACATAGTGTACTGTACCTTCTTGTGGGACTTACCACTGTTACTAGGGGACCCTTTTCTTTTACTGGAAGCAGTTAGGAAAATCTCAGCAGGCCTTTGTACAATTATCGTGGCCTCTGGTTTCCATCTAGTGCACTTCCAGCTTTGCTGTTCCTAGCCAGTGGGAATTTAGCAAACTACTTGGAAGGAGATCTGGTCACTGAGGCATCAAAATCTACCTTCTTCTCGCACACCAGAAGGTACAGATGCAACCTGAAAGCTGCACTGTGCCTTTTCACACAGAGAGCTCTTCAGGGAGAGAGTCCCAGGGTTGGGACACAGTATCCAAAAATAAACACCTTTCACTGTTTTCATTCTGGTGGCCTGTTGTCTTTCCTCTTTTTGTCTTGGCTCAGGAAATCGGGTGAGGTGTCTTGCCTGCTTGGCCATATATAGGAGAAAGTGATAATTTGAATGGATATCCTAAGTTCATTAACTTTCCCTGGCTGCTGTGAGCAAAGGCAGGGAGTGAGCTCTCAGAACATCTCTCTTACAAGCAGATTCAACCTGTGACAGAAATATTTGAAAGCATGATTAAATGAAGTTGCCTGAGCCAGGCACATTTTGAAAAATAAGCACTGTATTACTTCAGTTTGCTGTAAATAGCAATTTACTTTGGTTATTTCCCCTAATTACAGCGCTCCATCTTTACACAAGGCTGTATTTAGGAACAAAGGGACCAGTGTCACTGTGAGGTGTATGTTATAATAGAGACATTTGTATTAGGCTTCAGGAGAAGCCTACAGTGTATCCAGCAATTCTGTGGCTCTTGTGACCACCAACCCTTCTCTGGTTTCGTTAATGTATATTTTTTATATATGTGCTCGTTTAGACTCTTTCTGGTTCTGCAATGAAGTTTGTTTGATACCTCAGCTATTACCATGCACTGCTCTTACTTTTCTCATAGACAATATTAGGATAAAACAGAATCAGAATAACCTCTCCTCTACTATATAAAATGTACAGATGTTAAGGGAAATGATAGAAAAACAAATTTTGAACCTAACAAGTGTTATAAATGAGCCAATTGTTCAATTTTTTTTTTCAAAGAAACTTATCTAGCAAGCCTATTTATACACAGTAGGTAACCCTGGGTTGCAGGCAGGACTAATAACCTAAGAATGACGACCTATTTCTTTTAATGACAAGTTGACATATTTATTTTTATTATTTTATAAAAGTACTTACCAGATTCATCTGTCACACTAAAGTCCCATTCTCCTTCTCTGCAGACAGAGCATGTACCTGTACTGCAGTCACGTTGGGTGAAAAATAAAATAAATAAACCCAGACTTTTTGGAATAAAAAAAAATATTGAAGGGGCTGCAGTTTACTGCACTGGAACATAAAACAGAAGATTTTCCCTGTCTGAATAAAGTTTTATATTGCTCTTTTTTACATTTATAGCTACAGGAAGTGATTTTGATGCTAAAAAATAGCTTTATGATATGCTGAAGTTGAATTTCTACTTCTCTAGGATCTGGAATGCCACCTTGATAAGACACTTCACAACTTTTAGGGCATTAAATCAAACAGTTTCTTTAGAAATGACAGAACCTCTTAGAGTATTTAAAAACTGCGATAATGAATTTCAGCTACAAACTGAGTTACCATAAAATGGGTTTTCATTTTCCGTGCTTAGTGTTACATTTCCCAATAACAGCATTTTCTACAACAAAAGTGAGAATTCAGTTTTGCTCAAAGAAATAATCACCTTAGTTTTTCTAAATGCACATTTTTGTTATTTGTCATTTGTGCAACACTAACATGGGTATATAAAAAAATTGAGAGTGTCTTGAACTGGAATTTGGATTAGCTACAGATCAAGATTTTCTTTCTGATCTTGGACATGCAGACATTGTGTATGCGAATCTCACACTGGAAAAGAATGAGTATCTGTTTAACATGTCACTTAATGGAAAGCCTTTTAATTAAGTCCTTCAAACGAAACCGAGAAGCCGTGGAAGTGTTTAGGCCACAATTATTTTTCTTTTTACTGTCCATTTTTATTTATATTTTACACAGATGTTGAATACATGTTCTGAGCACTTACAGCTTCCTAGAAATGTAGTGGTAGTTTGGAATATGCAAGATATTCAGGTCTAGTACCTAAAAGACAAAAGAGAATGAATGTGTAATGTGACATGAGTGGTGGTTTTGTATGTTCAGGTGTGAACATTTTCTTTCTGCCATTTATAGCAGTTGTTTGGTCATGGGAAATGTGTTACTAAGAAAGGAAGTTTTATGCTGATTTAAAGAATTATGTTGTAATATCTAGAGGATAAAAGAAGGACTTCTTCTAAAATTGTCATTACTTTAACAAAAAATGTACATGCTGTAAAAAAAACTCCAATTGCAATTAAAAGAAATAGGAAAAATGTTTTTGAATGTTCTAAATCCCACGTTTTAGTTTCATTGTACAACGTAATGCACAATCCACTCTGTAAACAGATCTTTTAGATTCATGTAAATGCTACATACTTTGAAGAAATAGCCAAGTGAGTAAGCATTTAAGAGTCCTGGGGTTTTTATCATTTCAGCATTACATATAAACCCTTCTGAGAGTATATAAGATTTCTGCTATCACAAAAACAAAGGTAACCTATCAATTTAAAAATTATGGCACCAACATCCACTTCATTAAATGTTTGAAAACATCTTATGTCATGTCCATATTACTTGTTTGAAACTGTGCTGGTTTTGAATGTGTAAAGGTACTGTCACAGCCCCTGGTGTGAATACAAACTTTGTGGAAAATACAGCCCTTTTGTATTTTTTTCCCCACATGCTCTCACTCAAAAAACCCCACACTATTTTAGATGTCCTCAATCCTTCCAGGTCCCTGCAGTGTTTTATGATACCTGAATTGTATGGGAAATATCCAACACAAAATGCCAACATAGTTTTTGCATTACCATGGATATACTAGAAAAGTGCCATTATTGAGTTAGCTACCTATTCCTGTTCATTCATGAATGAATAATGTTAGAATTAACATGAGCTATGGTGCATTATTTATTATTTCTCTGGATTTGATGCTTAGAAGAGGTGTTAAAGGTCTGATGCCTTTAAAATGTAATTCATTTCCCTTTGTTATGTATTATACAGGCTAAAAGAGTCTCTTCAGTTTTCTTTTGCTCTGGTATTTTGGGGTAACACTTCTTAAAATTAGAGTAATATTAAAATTATTTCAAGTTATTAGCTACATAGAACAATTAGTTAAAAGCATACAATTATTTAGTGCTAGTGAACAGACCCGGAAGTAAACTTGAAATCTATGTATTTGGCTAATAGCTGTGCTTGTATCATGAAAATGAAAACAAAATTATGCTCTTATGCTCTTTTGCTGTGATTTTTATTCTGAAAGTTCAAGAACTAGCAAGAAAGCATTCAAGCTGGAAGCCTGGCACTATCAAAGTAAAGGGAATTTCATTCACAGTAGCATAACCCTGTTCAATGATGGTTTTTCTTGTTTAAACAAGATTCTTATTTATGTTGTTAAAGACTTAGGATTAATATTTTATGATTCATAATACATAGTGTTGAAGGTTGGTGAACCAGGCAGTAAAATAGGCTTTTTCTAAGAGGCATTTTCAGTACAAGCAAAACTACCTGCACGTTGTTCAAAAGAGGCTGTTCAAATGGATCTGAACAGGAGAGAGATGCAAACAAGAATTAAAAGTACTAGTTACAAGCTGAGAAAACATCATTTCTAACTGTAAAAATCTAGCTATTGTGTATCAAGAGCAAATTGAACAAAGAAAGATCCTGGCAAGCCACTGTGAGAATGCTTTCTCACCTGTGGGTATATCTGTTTATCAGTCTTACAGTTACGAGGATTTTGGCAAGACTTGCAAATTCCTGCCATGACTTCTGTCTACTCAAAACACGTTGTTGGCTACTGCTTTTGGCAAGCTTAGCATTTGCTGTGAGGCTTCTGCAAAAAAATGTTTCGGTCCTTAATAATTTAGGAGAACAATTGCTTCCCCAAGGCTTCTGTCTGCAGTTTGAGTCCATGTGTCTCTTTTGTAGACATGCCGTGTGACACGTCCCGTGTAACCACCCTAATTTGGAATGAAGTATACAGTTAATTTTTGAATTTGAAAACCATGTTTTCAAGGATTTTCACAATACCTCTGCAGTTCCCTGTGCATCTCTTTGCAAGTCAGCTTCCAGAGTCCAAAGAGTAGCCTGGAATTGGAGTCATAATCCCAAAAAGAAAACCCAAAGCAAGCAGAAATACAGGTATACAGCCTGCAGTGGGCAAGAAAAGCTGGGCAGAGCTAGAAGGAACTTCTGTCTGAACATTTATAAGATGACTGATGACAGGACGGAGCAACATGAAGTACCACCATGTCACCCAAGTTTTCCTCAGATATTGAGTTAACAGGTACTTTGGCTCACATTATGTTTTGGATTATAATTAGCGAACACTCTAATCCAGCCATTCTGCAATTGCTCATGTGTCCATGCAAAGACTGATAGCTGATTAACTAGGCTGGTTGATTAGACTAACTGGTCTAACTGGTAGATGGCTCCTCCTCTAAGCATACTGCAGTACCGCAGCTCACTATAGTGTCTCCCCCACTGCCCTGAATGTTTGAGTGTTTGCTTATGAAGCTTATCTGGGCATTTTTTTAGCTCAAAGCCTAACACCTCCCCCCCTGCCCCCGGCTCCCATCATGTCTATATTTGAAGGCAGTGCACAATTTAAGTTATTAAATACACTGATGAATCCATAGCACGAGTAATCTGAGCCTTTCTTCTGTAGAAGGAGATACAAAAAAGAAAAGCACATTTTGTAGTCATTAAATACCTGCCGACTTCAGACATGTAAACTGAGTGGGAAGGATTAGAAAGGAAAAGAATAGCAACAGCCACAACTTAGGTCTGGACAGTTTAATCCACTGTTTTTATAACCCACAGTAGCTTTAACTCCTGTTTATTCTAATGGTAATTATGAATATAAGTAGGGACTAGACAATGAAATGTGTATCTGTCTTCAGGAAACTTGGTCTGTGCGGTTTGAATAGGATTGTGTTGCAACTTGTTTCCCTAAGGCTTTAAATACCTCTCGCCTAAAACTGTAAGGTAAAGCTAAAAACTGTAATGAATAAATAAAGAAATATAAACTACCTAATTAATTAAAATCCTGGAAAATTAGTACTAAAATTGCATTCCTTGAGATAGTAAGATTATTTACAGGTTTTTTTTCTATTCCATATTAAAACCATAAACTGCTTTAATAGCAAAGAAATTTTGGAAAATGTACTTTCCATAGAGAATTTTAATTGTCTTGTATTGAAATGATTGCATACAACTGGAAAAAAACTCACCAACAACAATTTGTTTTAAACCCATCTTGTAATTTTTGTCTCTGTGTATAATTTATTCTTCTGTAAATTTGAAGGTGCAGAATCTTCAGAGATGACCAAAACCCCCATCCAAACCATTCTGCCATAAATTTTTAAAAAGAAAAATGACCTTTTAGTCAACACCCATTAACAAAACAAACAAATAGCTGACCAAAAAAGAAACCAGGGACTAAGCAGCAGAGGGCTGAAGTCAGTATCCCAAAGCATATTCGTGTGCCTCGCATCTTGTCATGATTGATGTGTTGCACTCATGAGGTACTTGACAAACATTGTTTTGCAGGTACTTAGCATGATGACAAATTAACAAATGGAATAAATGAATTACGAAGCATTTACATCATCATTTATGCCTTTTTCCCATGCAGTCTGGACTACTACAAAGTGATCTGATGCTAGTTATGAAGAGATATACAAGCTTTACAAGGTGTACCGTGCAGCAGGGTGATTAATGCAGAGAGATTAATGAACATAATTTTGAATTGGTAGCTTTTGTCTTACTCTATTTGCTCATTTTATTATTAATAGGCACTGAAATCATGGCCCTTATTTCAGAAATCCCCAAAGGGCTGGCACTGGGCTGCCACAGATAGCATTATTGAAACATCTTTGAAACAACCCCTGATAAACAGGGACAAAAGATGATCATCCAGGAGCAAATATCTGAGAAGCAGGTAAATTACCTTGGATGATGGTCTATTCTATCATGGCAGGAGTGCTTCTGGCTCCTCCATACCCTTCTGATCTGGCACTGTAAATCTCCATAGGCTATTGCTCAAGTGGCCTCAGGTTTGCAACGATTTAGTGCGTTGTCTCCCAAGATTTTGAAAGTGAGGAAACAACAGGACTAATTTTTCACATATGTCATCCCTCAAGAAGGGTGACTGCTAAATAACGCTGCTAAATTTGTAGATGGTGAGTAAAAGTCCCCTTTTCTGGGAGAGACTTCCTGGGACCTTGATGTTTCTGCTGGGCAGCAGAGGCTTCTGCAACAAGGAGATGCCACTCACTTCACACAGGTGCCATTAGTGTGCAGTGCTAAGCTGCTGCAGCTGCCACCACACTGTATTCCTGCTGTCTCTTTCTTATTCAATTTGTTAAAACTTGGTTCATTCACCCTCCAACACAGATGGCAGAGATCGTGATCCTAAGCATATTCTGTGGATGCTTCTGTTGGTCCTGTTTTGGACAAATAAATAGAAAAGCATTTTGTGCCAAAAGTATTTTGGGTTCATTCTTTTTTTTAAATTTGAAGTTTGAGAATTTAGGTTATGCATGGTAATTTTTGATGTGTAGTAAATGTGATGTGTGCTGTAAGATATAGGAAATGTTTGATCTTATGCATGCAGCTTAGCAAGTTAACACGTGTCAGGTGGGCTGTGCTAACTGCCCAATTTTGTGTTCTTTGCCTGTAGCAGCTATATAATGGTTCAATTTAACTAGCCCTCAGAGAAAGCACCTGCAGAGGTTTGGTGTACCACAGGTTGTGTCACCCCTTCCAGGCATGCAAAGCTGTGAGTTTCTCAATTTGACCGCTGCAGTTTACTGCATGCTTGTGCTACCTTGGGTTACAACATATGCATTTGTGGAGGACATACTGAAAGCCAGCTGGGAGGCTGTCCCCAGATATGAAGCACTGAATACCTGCAAGATGAGTTCCTTCTGGTACTGCTCATGCTTCAGGAGGGCACAGTTGTCTCTCTTTGCCTGTATGCTTGCTGGAGGGCACATTTGCAGTGGTGAATAAGTTGCATATTTTTGATCCCTGAGGTGATGGGGTGGAGAGCTGAAGACTGGGTCATTGTGGGTTGGTTGGTGTGAGTTACAGGGAAATGAGGTCTGGCACTGCACAGCTGCAACTCATTTTACAAATGCTAAGAAGTGCTGTTTCTGAAGATGTTTTGCTACAGAAATGCACCACGCCCTGTCCAGGGTACAAAGGGGTGAAGGAAGAGAGAGAATGAAATAATAATCAAAGGAGTGACAGCAACTAAAGAGGTGCAACAGACAATTCTGCCTTAGTGGGCATGGGTGCATGAACAAATCTGAGGAAGAGAAAAAAAGAGAGTTAAAGGAGGTGTGTTAAGCTGTATGTAAGAGCTGTAAGTCTTAGTTTAAGCTAGCAGCTAGAAAACTAGCATATTGAATTAAATTCAATGATCAATCTACTTTAAGCCACTTGTGTGCATTAAAATTCAACAACAAGAAGAAACACAGAGTAAAAATAGTGATAGTGATACTAAGACTGTGATGCTTCTCAATCAACACTACATGTGAAATACATGCCTGAAACCAAGCTCTGGTGTTCAAAAAGTAAAAAATAGAAAAGTAAATATAAAGATAACAATCTTCTATTTGCATTTCAAGAAAACATTTGGTAGAAAAAACAAAATAAAGATTGACAGAAAAAGCCAACTACAGAAAGAATTAAAGAAAAAACGGTTCAAATGAGAATAGAAAAATAGAAACAATATTTAAGGATGTTGGAGATTTCATAATCAAATTATCACAACAACAAGTGTTATGTATTTTAAAACTGGTTTATTATGAGACATGTCTCCTTCAGAAAGCAGAACTTATCAATCCTTCTAAATAAGTGAGAGTACTTTTAAGCTGATCTATTTGAAACTCATAAATTAATGTGTTCTTCCTAAAATTCTGTTTTGTGGTGACATACATAGGAATTACGTTTTCAAATAGAGTATTATTTGGAAATGGAAGTGGCAAAACAATTTACATAATTAATTCCATTACTGAAATGTGGAACTTAATAAAAATCTGATCTGAAGAGTTAAATAGCATTCAGAAAAATGTCACCCCTCTTTATCAGCAGAACATTTAGGACATTGCTTCTTGCTAAGTTTTCTCCAGGTCAGATTTCATCTGGCAAGTCATACATTCTGCAGGAGTTAAAGGTGTATGAGATAAAAAAGAGCACTTGAGGTAGAACTCCAGCTCGTACATACAGGAATGAGGAAGATAAGCAGCTAGTCCTAGGGACAATATTTTTAGCAGGGCTTATTGCAATTTGACAAGGGGTAATGGTTTTAGACTAAAAGAGGTGAGATTTAGACTAGATATAGGGCAAATATTTTTTGCAATGAGTGTGGTGAAAGTTTGGAATCAGTTGCTGAGAAAAGTTGTGGATACCCCAACCTGTGAAACATTCAGGGCCAGGCCAGACGGGCTCTGAGCAACCTGATCTATTTGAAAATGTCCCTGCTCATTGCAGGGGGATTGGACTAGATGACCTTTGAAGATCTCTTCCAACCCAAACTATTCTATGATTCCTATCTCCACCCTTCTGGTGAGTTATAGGCTGACGTGAGTAACACTCTCTATGCAATGTACAGTTCTGGGTACCTGTTGAAATGATCCAGCTATCCTGTGTTGAAATGCTTGCCTTTTTCATGTGGAATTCTGAGCTGCTTCAGACAATTCTGACCAGGGATCTGGTAATATTTCCAGATCTGGAAGCAGTATATTTGTGCTAGCTGAGGGGTGACAGCATTTAGTCCAGGTGCAGATCTACACTAAGGCTATGTTGCTTTCAATGCCTAAGTTAGATCTCCTCATGTATGGTGTCTATTGAGCTTAACTACATCCCAAACGACTCTTTGGGTTCAACACAGGTACTTCATCTAATTAACTCAATAAAGCATTTGTGGAAAAATCAAATAAACATTATATTCAGTCAGAAGTGTAAGCAAAGCAATAAAGACTGTGAAATCTTCAAGACCCCTGTCACAGGACAGTCTTTTTTTTTTTTTTTTTTTTTTTTTTCCAAAAGGTTATGAATTTAGGAAAGAAGGAGCTTTTGGATGACTCCTGAGTTTTGAAACGTTGCCTTGACCACATTGGATTAATTAATGGGACTTGGCATTTCTGTGTGTACTTAACTACAGATTTATGCATGGTAAAGCTCACCACTGTCCAAATGTACCTGTAGGGCCTCAGCTAAAGCCTTTGAAGTCAATATCAGTCTGAAGTGAATGAGAGGTGGATCATGCCCTTAAACAAATATTTCTGGAAAGCCCACTGTGCATATGGAGAAATATTTTCTTGCTAAGCTGACATTTTAAAATGAAATAATTTTTTGGCTCCAGGCCTTAGAGGAAATGGGACAACTTTCTTTTCAGATATTGTTTTTTAATGATCCAAAAAATATGTTTAAGCTTCTTTTTATTTTAAAGTGTGTATTTTTTTCAGACTTTCCTAAAGAACCTAGCCCATGAACAACAAGACCCAAACCCCATTGATGGAAGAGAAAGCATCAGAAATTTTTGGCGTAAGATATTTTTGGAAGTTTAAATTCTTTCCTTTATTTCCAAACTTAAAACTCTTTTGCAACCACAAGAACTGTTTTGCACTGCATACCAGTCCGTGGGTGTTTGTGTGTGTCAGAGCTCGTCAGGTAGTTATTTGGATTATATTTTCCATCCATGCTTATGAATCACTCATAAGCAGATCCAGATTTCTGCTATTGCTTTGTTATTTGTAAACATAAATTGAATAATCTGGGTGATTAACTTTCAGGCTACAGAATGTCCATAAACTGACTGCTGCAGTGTGTCACCACTAGCTGTTCAAACAATGTGTTTGATTAACAATTTTATAGTGTAAGCTTTCAGCTTCCCTTTCGGACAATTAAAACTTTTAAGAAGCTTGAACAATGAATATGAAATTAAGTCAGAGTTTAATAACAGTTAAAGGAATTGATTTTCAATTCCTGTTGCGAGTCTTTGTCTGATGGGAAGCAAGTGTTGAATACCTTCTCTAATGTCAATAAATTTTTGCTCATTTGAATTGTGCTACTGGATGAAAAGAATCACTTCAAGGAACTGCTCACTATCAGTTTAGCAGGGACACCAGTTGGTTTTAGCACATAGCATTCAGAAGTTATGTTTTTGTACAATTTAGTTAGTAATTTGAGTTACCTTGGGTGTGGATTCAGAATACACGGGAAAAAGAAAGGGCTATATACATGTGTGTTTCTTCTTACCGTTCTGTTGTAACCAATTGTTGCTAGTCCAACAATGCTGTAAAATAAGTGGCATTATTAAAATATTTGGGGGATAGATACCAGAGGACCTTTGGAGGAGGTTAGTCCTTGCATGCCCAGCCTTTATGTATTGTTAACACCTGGGTGATGCCTGAGGCATGCCAGGCAATAATTATACTCCTTCATATTTCTTTCCTGACATTCTGTCATCATTAGTTCTAACTGTGAGTTAAAGGGAGATTCTTCATGGCTACCTTTTTTCCCTGTACCAAATTCTACAGTATCTTCAGCAAAATCGTATTTATTTCACCAACAGGTTACATAATGAGTTTCATCATCACACTTTTGCATATAAAAGAAAAGCAATGCTGTGCTGGATCTTCTATACTACTTAAGTGATGGCTGCAGAACAGACTGTTTGAGCAAACACACATTGCAGAAAGTGATTTGCAATTAAAATATTTTTAATTAAGTTCCTAACGACCATATTTTGATGTTGTTTTAGATCAGGACCTTCACGTTCTGCACCTCAGAGAAAGGCTATGGCATAGGATTTGCATGTCATTTCTGCATTGTCACTCCAGCAGTGAGCTTACTGTGAGGAGCAAGGAGTCATAAAACACCCATGTGTCAGTGACGTGTGAAAGTTGGATGGGAACAGAGGAGTTCAGGTCTTTAAATTAAATTGTAGGGTTGAAGGACAGAAGGGATCTAGGTCATTTAGACTGATCTCTTGTATAATATAAGCATGTACCTCTCTAATGAGGTTAATAATTTGCTATTAATTAGTGCATATGTTGTATTTGACTTATGTAGGTCTTACATAAAAGCTTTCAATCTTTATGGTAGGCATTAAGATGTGGGGAAACTACATGCCCATTGGTCATTGCTTCAGGGATTAATCATTCTAACAGTTAAAACTAAAGCATTTCCCCTTGTAAATTTCCTTGTGCTTCGTTTTCATTCACTATGTGTTTTTGTTTTGTTATGCCTATTCCTTTTACAGTCAGTGTTTTCTTGCCATGTGGATATTTCATATGTTGCAAGCAAACTACCATTGTGGTTATTTTTTTTTTTTTTTTTTTAAAGCTGAGCAGATTCCTTATTCTATGTAGGCAAGGCATTTTCTTCGAGCTCTCAAATAACTGGAATGACACTTTCTCTGAACATTCAACATCTTTCCTGAAATAAGAGCATCAAAGCTGGAGGAAGTGTTCCAGTATTAGTCTCATCAATGCTACAAGGGGTAACTAAAAACACCTTAGTTCTGCCTCATTTATTGCTCTTTGTGATCTGAGTATCACAGATGCCTCTTGCTGAGTCATCCTAATGGAAGCTCACCTTCACACATCTGTGTGCTTAAGTACCCTTAATTATTACTTTTTTTCCCCCTTCATTGCAATTCCTTAGCCTGTGGCTATGGTCAATATTATTTTTTCATAGACGTATGACTTTCATAGAATCATAGAATAGTTTGGGTCGGAAAGGACCTTTAAGGGTCATCTACTCCAACCTCACTGCAATGAGCAGGGACATCTTCAAGTAGATCAGGTTGCCCAGAGGCCCATTCAGCCTGGCCTGGAATGTCTCCAGGGATGGTGCATCTACCACCTCTCTAGGCAACCTGTGCCTGTGTTTCACCATTCTCCCTGCAAAAAATATCTTCCTTACATGTAGTCTAAATCTAACCTCTTTTAGTTTAAAAACATTACTCCTCATCTTGTCACAACAAGCCCTGCTAAAAGGTTTGTCCCCATCTTCCTTATAAGCCTCCTCTAAAGTACTGAAATTTGATAATAAGGTCTCCCTGAAGCCTTCTCATCTCCAGGCAGAACAACTCCATCTCTTTCAGCTTTTCCTCACAGGAGAGGTGTTCCATCCTCTCTCTGATCATTTTTGTGGCCTCCTCTGGACCCCCTAGAACAGGTCCAAGTCTTTCTTGTGCTTAGAGCTCCAGAGCTGGATGCAGGACTCCGGGTGACGTCTCACAAGAGCTGAGTAGAGGGGCAGAATCACCTCCCTCAACCTGTTGATGTAGCCCAAAATATGAGTGGTCTTCTGGGCTGCAAGTGCATATTGACAGCTCATGTCCAACCTTTCATCTACCAGTACCGCTAACTCCTTTTTGGCATGGCTGCTCTCAATCCCTTTATCCCCCAGTCTGTATTGATAGCAATTGGCTGCATAAGTGTTTAGAGTTTGGCAGGGTATATGGGCTGCCGTTCTCTCAATTTAATCTGCCATTCAGCTAGGATCAGTGATAGCTACAGATTTGGTTAAAATGTCAACTAGCATCAGGCTAAATATGGACACCACTAGAAACATCTTCTGCTGTAGGTGATTTCCAACTCTCTGAAACCTGTCTTAGAGCCATTAACCTGGAAGAATCAAATTAGTTTTTTGATACAATGCACTTTCCAGTATACTCTGATGACTAGTGGTACTACTAATATTCTTATCCTTTAATTCTTCATGGTGTAAATCCTACATGACTTTTTCCTTAATCTATCCTGGCTTAATACCAGGATTGCCTGTCCTTAGATACACAGGTTGTCTGCTTGCCCTCCTGTTGAGAGCTTTCACAAAATTAATGCTCTCTAGGCATCTGAAATCTTTATGCTATTGCAAGCTGTACTGGAGATGAGTATCAGCTAGCAGGGCATTTCAGCTAATTCTTCTGGAATTCTTGGCTGAAAATTTTCTGAATCTTCTGGCTTTAAGATATTTATCTCTTGTGGATGTTGTTCAACATCCTTCTTAATTACTTACAGACTGCAAAGTACTGAAATACCCTGCAGTCTCATGCATCATCTTTTTTATTGCCTCAGCAGCTGCATTTCTTAGCAACAAGGCTTTAGTCCTGCTCTAGGTATAAGGGCTGGCAATTGTAGTGAGCAGTTAATTTCTTTCAATTTCTTTCCATTGTGGTTCATAAATGCTACAGGAACAGTCTGTCCCCTGACTTGCAGATATACTTGTCATTAGTTTCAGTAGAAAAAGTGTCAAATGCAGTAAATGAGTTGTAGAGCAAGATAACATCCTCTAGTTGATATATTGTCTGGATGAAAGAGGAGATCTCTCACTCTCTAAAAACCTTACCTTGTTCTGATGGGACCTGCATCTATAGTCTGAACACAATAGCAGAATCATAAACACAGAGTTTGTGAACAACTGTGTTTGGACATCACTTGATGTGTCTATTATACTAGAGTCTCTATTATTGGTGTCTTTCAGAATGATAGTCATACGTTGCTTGGTCTTAATACTAAACTGAAACAGTTAAGTGCAGTTCCTGAAATCAGAATTCTACATGATTTCAATGGAAAAAGAACTGATAGTCTCAGTAATTATTGCTGAAAACAGTTCACAGAATGTTTAGGAATGAACAATGTACTACAAATCTATAGAAAAGTATTTTCCAGTAGTGTTTGTAATGTTTTGTAATTTCTTTGTAAAACTAGAAGCGTGCATGTTTTTAAAATGTCAGGTTATTTAGAAACAATTATGTCTGACTATTATAAACGTATTTTCTTGAACTATGCTCATAGCAGTTAAAATAGTGTTTGTTGAATAAATTAATCAACTGAAGTGATAAGAACTAACATTAATTTAGTTACTATTTTGAATACATTGTAATTTAAAGGCATAAAAAAAAATATATATCTTAGGTGGAAAGACACTTTTCAAGAAGAGAAAAATTTTGAATAAACCCCATGCAATTAAATGAAAACCACTGAAAAATTAATATAGATAAAAGTGCCTTTCAAAGAAATGTTATGTTTTTTGTCTGTGATTAATACAATATTGACTCATCCAGTTTATGAAAAATATTGTATCAAAGCATCCTGTAATAACAGATGAACAAACACCTACTGGTAACTGCAAATGTGCACAAATACAAAACAGCTTACTCATATCCATATGTGTAGGGTAACAAACAATAACAACCCTAACTATTACTTCAGTGTACTGCTTGGAAAGTATTTTGTCCAAGATATGCTGAAATTGGCTGGAAAACTTTATACTGATCATCCTCTGTTCTGACACGTTTTAAGAAAGAAAACAGAGGAAATTGTATGTATGTATCTTCTTCATGCCCACAGTCAGAAAAGACAAAAGACTCAACTTGCAGCCTGAAAAGCCTCAGAAATGCAGAATCAAATGACATTCCATCATCTATTACGTACATGTTCTGCATTGAGCAGGCTATATTAGAAACAGTATATACTAGCAAATATTGGTATGTTATTTCTTGGTGGACTTCAGAAAAGTTTTCTGCAATTACTTTATGCATGAGAGCAATGAATAAGACTAAAGTAACCATTACTATGGCAGCTCCTGTATTCAAAGTAATTTAGATGTGGTTGAGTTAGTTTTGCCCCAAAATTAAATAAGCCAGTATTAGTATCAGTACATAATATCTAGACATTTAAACAAAAGAGGTGTTTAGAAACTGTTAAACAGAAAATGAAAGTTGTTTAAGAACACTGTGTTTCATGACCAAAGAACTCTGTCAGTTATAACACAGAGTACAATATATAAAGAAAGAGAGAATTTAGAAAGTTAAAAAAGCATAACAGTGAATATAAATATGAAAATAAAAAAATACAAACTCTTGGTATTGTTGCAGTATCTATTGCCAATTGCTTTAAGGAAAACAGAGAGGACGAACAGGTTATGCCAGGGTCTGAAAAAGAGTAATAGTGGCTTAAAAATATGAAGCCAGCTAATATTGGATAATCAGTTGGATGCTCATCCTGAACAAAATATAACAATGGCTAAAATGGTACTCCGTCAAATGGGAACATGAAACAGTGACACCCAAATTTTCACAGCCAGCACACAGCAGTTTCCAGACTAGCCCACTGCCTGCTGCCTTCTTCCCCTTCATAGCCTTTCTTATCCTGAAGGTATTACAGGAAGTTCACTGAGAAGATGCAGAATGAAAGCCATGAGTGTAATAGAGTGCACTAAAACCTACCATACACCCTTTGTACTGGTTGTCCAGCATATACACAAGGCAGAGTGCTCTCCAGGTGCAGAGTGGTATGAGTGGGAGACATCTGAGAGAATCCTGAAGCTATGGTGGCCGCGATGACCATGCATGTAGTCCTACATTGCCTTAAGAAGGAGTCACTGAAGCCAGGGATCAAATAGATTATCCTGGTGATGCTGAGCTGAACCTTATGCATATGCAGAACAGGAGTTGCTAGTAATCATCCTGGCTTGGTGCAAGTAAATTTTCCTGAAAATATTTGAGTTCCATTTTTCCAAAGAGATAGTAAATCCAACTGATAAAAGCAATGGCATCGTGGTAACATAGCTGGCCACAGGTGACTTCAGGCTCAACAGTTGCACAATGTTTTCAGCAAGAATCTGTTACTATGTGCAGTCAAAATGTGAGAGTATTTATTCTTCCACAGGTTAAAAGTTTTCTTGTTAATCTATATGTTTTCTGCAGGCTACGGATGATGCTGGTAGACATCATCCTTTCTGCCAGTCATTGCACTGGTTGCCAGAGGCTTGCTACAGTTGACACAGCAGCTTTGAGAGGATCCTGCAACTTCTTGTTCCTTCGCATCCTGCATAGGAGTACTGCACTGTATTTCAATTTTGCATTTCTGTGATTTAGAATCTCCCACAAGTTTCTGTTGATATGTGAAATAGTTGCTACTGCTTCTGTTTGGGTTGGAAAAATTCGATCATTCAACTATTTAGTAAATTTTTCTGAAATTAATAATATTGAGAATTCTTCTGCTTGCATTTACAGCTGATAAAATTGAGGGATAGATTTTTACGTTCTCAATGGCCATACATGACACAAACTTTGAATGTAGTGATCACATATTAAACACATTTTACCTTTAATTTGCATAGACACTACTTTGAGTTTTAAGAATAATAGTGTTAAGGTATGAAAAACATTTTTTCTTCATTTTTATTTTGGCGTGTTTCTAAGATGAGAAGAAAGAAATAGAAATCTCATTTACAACATGAACTTAATAAGCTATTTCTCAACATGGCTTTTAAAATAGTTGACAAAAGGAAAAAAGAAATCAAAATTATTTGACTATTCATAAAAAATGGATTTAATACATTAGCTATTAAAAATTCTTTTAGCATTGATAGAACGGCTTGAATAATAAATACTTTTAGTTGTAAATAATGTATTTTATTTCTAAAACTCCTGAACCTATTATACTTTCAAGTATAATTTGACCAGGTCTAACGAGGCTCCACTGGGATTTCTACTCTGAATATTGGAAGGTTGGTGCCATTCCTCTGATAACTGGGAGCAAGCATGGTCTCTCTGGATGCACAGAGAGAAGACCCTTCTGCCTGGGCTCTACCTGGCTTGTTGAGGTTTCATTTGCATCCCCACCTCCCTGGTCCTGCAGGGAAGGGAGGGCCTAGAGCCTCCCCACAACCTCCCACCAGCCTTGGGAAGGTATCGCAGCTCCCTGAAAGTTGTTTCTCTCTCTGGATATCGGTAAACGCTGCTAGAGAGTAAGGAAATTACAGAACAGGCCATAACTTTGCCCATAAGCAACGGGCAACCACAGAGGTGTCCTAAATTGTGTCCTAATAAGTGGCTGCGCATTAGCTAGAGAACTGTCCTTGTTCACCTCACTGTGGCAAGTCACTGCAAATGCTAATAGTCCCTACTGATGGGAAAGGGTGTATTTTTCCATTTAGGTAGCATTTTAGTTTTGATTATCAGCTGGCCTGACTTAAGCGATGCTGGATGTTGAATTGCAGTGTGACAATTCTGACGTACTCCATGGTCAAAGCAGGGGAACCTCAGTACACATGGATGCAATACTCTGACAGGAGGCATGTTTGTGACAGGTTGGAGTGTGTGGATGTTACCTCTTGTCAGTGCAGGTGAATGGATGGGCAACCTGGGCAGCTGCCTGGTCACCGTCACCTCAAAGCCAGAAGTTCCTTCCTGTCCATTTGACCACGGCACTGGAGAGCCATCTGGGGCTGAAGGTGGCAAAAGCTATACTCAGTCTGAAGAGAACAGTTGTTTGCCAAAACATCCTGCCTGCTAAAAGAACATGTATAGTCACTGGAGGAGAAGTGGTAGATGGGATGAGTGTTAGGTTTACATAGAAAGGCTAGAAAATTTGTTTTGGGTTCCCTAAATATTGTTGGGGAGTATAAAGCCTCTAGCAGTAATAAAGTTTACTTATGACAAAGGAGTGCAGTCTGGAAGTAGGAAAATTAATGGTTAAGAATATGATTAGTTTTCACTAAGGGCCTGTGAAACTTTAATGCAAAGGGAATTATCTAAAACTTTCAGCTGTTTTCATGATGTTGACTTTGCTTATAATCTGCACATTAAAAACAAGGCTAAATAACCCCTGTGTCCTGACCTTCATACTGGTTTTGGTGTGTTGCAGATGTTATGAGGCATCAGCCATGAGAGTCACTTAACAAATCCATTTGAAGTTTTTAATTTTAAACAACAGAAACTGTGAATCAGCCCTTAGCATTAACCTACTTTTGTTATTTAATGTAGGTCTTAATTGTTTAAATAACTGTGGGAAACTTTTTTATTTCTAGAGATACTACTGAGCCTGAAGGCATATTTTGTGACTGCCATACTCTCTCAATTGTCTGTTACTGTTTCAGATACTGAGGTCTACTCAGAAAATAGCAGATAGGCTCCATTATTCACCTGAAAGAAATGAAAAATATTGAAGAATTGCATTTATAGCAATATCCTGATAATTCAAAACCTAAGAAAATCTGAAAATTTGTGTATATTCTCCTTTTTGACACATCGTATTTGTGAGTAAAATTTTTAACTAGCATCTTAAGGCACCATGTTAAGTGTTTTTCTTCTCACTAAAATAAATTGTCAGATGTACAGCATCTGCAAATACTCATGAAGACCAAAAAGAAGGAAAAATTATGTCAGCAACACTTCACCTTTCAGTCTTTTCCTGGGTGATGGTCCTGTTTGAAGGGCAGGAAAGAATAAAAGGCCTGTCTTTCTATCTTATTGACTTAATGGCTACATTCAGTGTAGAATAATAATAGCAATAATGTACTATCAGATTTAACTGTAAAGACTTGAGTTACAGTCTTGTATAAATTGATTTTTTGTGGGAAAAATAAGCAAGGATGGGATCAAGTGGGGAAATTTGGGATTAGGAAAATAACGCTATGCTTGAAGGATCATTAAAATATCATGGATTAACACTGTAAAAACTGAAAACTCATTATTGTTTATCTCTTTGCACTAGACTGAGCTATTCTAAGGTAACACTGAACAAAGTTTTCATGTGTAGAATGAGGCTGGAGTTTTCAACTATTCTTTTGCTAAAATCCAGGTTAAAAAAACTCAGTTGATTTATTTGTTTCAGTAAAGATTTCCTCAAGGCTCGAGTAGGTTTTTATGTCTAGTAAAGGAGATGAAAAAAGATCCCAGACATAGAATAATCCAGGTGAGGAACTGCACCTGGAAAGTGAGCATGAAGAATAAAATTATATGGATTTTTCCTGGAATAAAGTATGGCAGATGATTTAATGCTACCTAATTAAACTGAAGCTGTATCTTCTATCCCTGCATATAGTAGGGAAACAAATGTATATTTGGCAATTAATGAATAAATTGCTTTAACTACCTCTTTTTTTTTTTTTTTTTCTTTTCTAAAGAAGGGGAGAGAACAAACTGTTCTCTGACTCCTGAAATTTCTGCACGTTTACAACACAAGCACTGCTGGTCAAATTAACAGAAGACATTAAAAAGCTGTGGTACTCAAGCAAAAAAAGTTTCTAAGTAAGAAATAACAATACACACAATGAGTCTTTTCAGTATTCCTGGGTGAATATGGTCAGCACAATTGCTGCACGCAGCAGAAATACAGGAGATGCAACCATCTGCTTCAAAGATACATATAGGCTGTCGATCCAAGATTTTCCACAGTCTAAATGACAATCATTTTAATTAGATACAAGAGAAATAATAGTGCAACTGATTTACAAACTATATTTGAATTGAGTCTACTTGCAAGATATTTACTAATTATAAATAACTTACGTATTTTGAAGAGTCTGTTATTCCACTGTTAAACCAAATTAGGTCAAAGGTCAGACCAAACAGTATGCTGTAATTCTTGAAACCCTCACTTTTTTAGTGGTTTTATTTATGTAGAAAAAACATTAAAACGAAAAGGTGAAAGACAGAAATTTTAAGATGTTTCTGTCCTCTACTCTTTTGCTACTGACCCTGGTCAATAACTGGCAGAGGCCCTCCATGCTCCCAAGCTCTTTCAGGTTCCTAGTCTATTAAAAGGACTACTTCAAAGCTCCTAGTATCCCACATTTAGTTTTTATATAAAAAAATGAGAGTTGGAAGTGAAGTAACCCTGAGGATGTGCACTGCCGTTGGAAAGGAAAGGATTGGCAAGCACAAATATGGGCATTAGGAAAGTGGTTTAACAAGCCTGGGGGATGGAAAGAGGAAGAAAAACGTGAAATAATAATAACTTAGCAATAATGTCCACTTAAAAAAGGGAAACACTAGAGTTCTTTTGTTTGTTTGTTTGTGGGTTGGTTTTTTTTTTTTTTTATATCTCACCTTCCTGACTCATTTCAGAGGGATATTTTTTAATGAACTTGTTCTATATTGTTTAAAGTATAGACACACACAAGAGGATATCTTGGAAAAATTATTTTATTTGGAAGTGAGCTCCAGAAACATGCTTTAATAATAATTGCAGCTGTCCCCAACACACTGTGTAGTGGTCAGGTAATTTGTGGGCACTGAAGTCATTCAGCCACTAGCTTCATGAGGGGAGTGTCCCTGGGCTGCAGTACATCAGTTTGCTCCAGTGTCACTTATTTCTTTGCCTGGAAGCACAGGAGATAAAAGACTAACCTTAAGATGATAGTGCAAGTCAATAGTAAGGTCCTGAATGAAGTGGGAGACACAGCGCTTACAGTCCCTGCTGGACAGCAGTCAATATCAGACATCACACTTAAACTGTCACAATTTGACCTGACAATCCCTTTTTTCAGAAGGACCAGAAATAGAGCTAGCCAGGTTACCTTGCATCTCTGAAGAAGGTCACAAGCAGGTCGTTGACAGATGGAAGTGTGTATTAAAGATGTCTAGTAGGAGTATAAGCATGAACATTTTCAGCCTGCATAAACATAAATGTTAAGATGCATAAGGGATTGTCACTGTCCAGCTGGAACAGGAGCACAGTTAAAAGATCTTTATAAGGAACAAAGAGAGATATTTGCTCTGTTCATGTGAAAAAAAATTACTGGAAGAAAAAAAAGAAGACTTATATAGTCAGCAATATATGTTCTAAAAATGCAATTTCCGGATTAATAACAAAGACACTGTTCTAGTTCACTAGTTCCTTTAGGACGTGCGCTTTTGACCCATGCAACATATTGTGCCCCATGGCTCTTAGCTGAACTGTGACTTAACTGTGCCTATTTTTTTTTAAATGTGTGATGTCTATTAAAACTAGCTGGTGCTTGTACCAGGACCCCAGTGGAAATGAAAGAGATGTCTCAGTGGACTGTCCATTGGTTAAATATTAAAGGATCAAACTTTAATATTTAAGTGTGTATGTAGTATATTATATAAAACAAATTCCCATCTGAATATTTTAAGTTTTCTCTTTTAATCTCCGGAAAGCCAGTGTTTCCAGCCCTTAACTCTAATTAACCAGATAAAACAGTATTTCAAGGATATATCTCCTATGAAAAGAGTCAGTTTTTTTCTGTGATTATATATATCTGTGCTCCAAGGCACTTATTAATTTGCTTAAAAGTCCATGCATCATTTCACAGATTGTTTTAGCACTTGTCATCTTATCAGTCCATGTCTGAGTAAGGCACACTTGAAAAAAATGGAGTGAAAGATTAAGTATTCTGGCATGCTCTACATTATAAATATAACTGTCTTCATTTTATAAATGAGTTTCCATAAAAACAAAGCAACAGAGAAGGGTGAGAGGTGATGGAGCACAGTGAAAGATGGTGGGCCTGACAAATGCAGCTGGGGAGAGAATCAGAGGCAGCAGCAGGATAGATGGAGCTGGAAATCGTTTATCCCCTGCAGCTGTGATACTCCTTGGCCCTGTTATTTCTTGTCTCATGTACCAGGAAGAGCTGGTGCCCTGCAAGGGTAGGGGGTGGTGGTGGGGCTGGAGAGGCAACACCTTGCCTCTGAGGGCTGCTGTCCCACTCTACCCTGGCAAGGAGGGCAGAGCTGCCCCATGATGGTAACCCACACTCCTCATGACCCTGAAAGGCCCATCATGAGGAGGATGGTCCACAATCAAGGCAAGAGTGTCCTGTCCTTGAAGTATCACAGTAGACTGGAAACAGAGAAGGGAGGTTCTCCAGGTTAGTGAAACTGATGTCCAGGTCCCCAAAGATGTTTTTTCAGCATCTCTATACACATACACCATTGAAGTGCTCAAAATATCTGCCAAGCTACCACTTGACTGGGTGGGTGTTTAAATCCTGTAGTTGACTAATTAGTGATCTGACACTACACAGCCTAAATGCTGAGGCCAACCTGGGAGTTAACAGTGGCTAAGGGCCCTGTACCAGCCCGCAACTGGGTTTTAGATTAGATCCAAGTCTAATCTCCAAGTTAAGGGCCACAAAGTCACCTTCCTGCATGTCAAGTAGGGTCTCTCAACATAGATTGTGTGCTCTCTTGCAATCATCATGTAATACTTTGTAGACAGTGGAAGGGCTTCAACAGGAGACCTTGTGGGTCTGCAATGAATAGGGCAGCTCTGTGGACAGATGTCTAACTTGACTCTGAGCAAAATGTCTCCAGAAGCAACATACCTGCATCAGAGCTGTATTTCCCCCAGGTGAATTAGCCCTGTGTGCTGACATGGCTGCATGGGGTCCAGGACCTATTCAGCTTTTTACTTATGTGTTGCTTTGGAGCTGGATTGGGTGTATGTCAGCCATCATCACACAGATACAGCCATCAACCAACTCTTGCACACCAAAATCACCGGAATGTCAGTGCAGAAGAATGTCAGAACACTTCGAGGGTATGCAGAGGCAGATGACTATGCCTGGTCTCACTTCTCTGATCTTCAGCCATGGCTGATTTAGGCAGATCCTCCCTCAGCTGACTTCTGATTTTTTTTTTTTATTTTTTTTATTTTATTTTATTTTTATTTTTTTTTTTTTAAAGTCAGCCCTTCACTGTCACCTTTCATTGCCTGGGAAGTTGTATTTGGGCTAAGAAACCCACAAGGTTTCAGGCTGACTAAAAGTAGCTTTGCAACATTTAAGTATAATACCTTTGAGTATCTGGGCCCACAGGCTTAATCCTACATCATCAAAGTCAATAGGAGCTTCCTGAAGTTAGAATGGGAAATTGAGGTAAGAATGTGAATATGTTCTTTTATAATTTCTTTTTTATAGTTTCTGTTGATAAAAAGCCTTGGAGTAGCAATTCTTCTTTGATGCTTCTGCTGTAAAATCAGAGTTCAAAGGGGCTGCTTTGGATCTGTACAACACTCTGACACTTTATCCCTTTTCTTCAGCTGCACAATCGTATAAGAAAATTGAGTAAGAGAGAATTACAAAGAAATGTTATAAAAATCTTATTAATTTTACTGGCTGCTTCATTTACTAGAGAAACTTAGCTGAGGAATCAGAACTTACCAGTCTGAATGAAGAAGGAGAGGAAGTGGTTGTACTATGCAGGTGGAGATATGCAGAGGCGGAAAGGGAAACTAGAAAAACAAGGAAGCAGAGAGGAAGAAATGCAATGTAAGACCAGCTCATTTTAGTCAAGAAGGAGAAATCTGATCTTTAAAAAAATGGGATAAATCTTTGGAATTTTTCCTAACATGAATGAAAAATCCATGTACGATCTGATATGATGCTACTCCTTTTGCTTATAATTAAATTAAGTAGACTCAAGCTATTAATTTGATATACTATCTTTTCCTGGTAATTGTCTGAATTGCCAAAAGCTTCGGCAGAAGGTTTAGCAAGTTTTGTTATGAAAAATTATGAAATAATCTTCTATTAGGAAAGTTTCATCCTGGTCTGACTCTGGTAGATTTGATAAGAGCCATTTAAGTCTTGAACTGAAATCTGTGTAATGTAATTGGATGTTCATACTCTCTGTAGAAATCTCTGTATTTCTCTGTATTGCTCTAAGCTCTTTGTGTCAACTGTGCATGAAATATTTCCTGCATAAGAAAATATTTCCTTTCATCAGGTTTAAAAAAATGTTGCTCCTCGGTTTTATAGCAGTTTCGTTTACTCTTACATTAACAGCAATTTTGCCCACTTAACTACAGGTGAATTACTCTACTGAGGGAGGAATCAGAGTGGTGATACTGAAACTTATTATTCATTGACTAAATTTGGTAATTTGGTGAAATAGTCTGTCTTCAGGCAGGTTGCAGGTTGTACCCCAAAGACATTTTGATTAAACTTTTCCTGCAGGCTTTCCTACTTTCCTACTAATTACCACATTCTTAGAGAAGGGACACTTTTGCAGAAAATGGGCCATGGTGATCTATGTGTATTGAGTCCATGTTATATAGTGGTGTATATTGCAAATACTAATGGCAAGTATGAAAGAGTCATACTATCATCCTTAGGATTACCTTTTCAGAAATATTGTGCTGAGAAAGCTTACATTGTTAAGAGAGGCTTTGAATAATTGTGCTGTTTTGTGGCAGCCCTTCAAAATTTGTTAAGGGTCCTGTTAGCTTCCAACAAGATTAGAACCATAGAAATATAGAGTTCCTGTTTTGATGCATGGCACACTCAAAAAATAAAATAAACTTGTTGAATGTTTAAGAAGAAACATTTTAAAGAAAAACATATTTTTAAAACAAATCATTTCAGATATTCCCAAATTCTGTAACTGCACAAGATGAGCCTTTTGAAATTTTGAGGCATATTGCTTTTGGAAAGATAACGAGCAATCAGACTTGTAAGTATAAGCCATGCATGTTGCTTTGAATTAGGAACTGAACTGCTCCATCTCTTAATTGCATAATACATTGGTAATATATTATCAATATTCAATTTTAATGTTGCCTTTCTGGACATGTATTAATTTTTCCATAAAGAAAAACTGGGGATTTCTATGAGGTCTCCCAAGCTTTCAACAACAGGAAAAGTATCACTAGCAGATTAATAACTGGAATGTAGCTGTAAGTTCCCTCTGCCTGTCAGTAATTTAACTGGGATTTTTACTAATCTTTAGCAGTTTTGAACTACTATGCAGCCAATAGTATACAGCTAGAATTACTAAAACCTATGAAGAAATTCCACACTGTGTGATACACATAATAAGCTTAAACAGATTTGGCTTAGAATAAGTCGTTAATTGTCAGCATATGACTGCCTAAAATCACACAGCTGCTTTGCAAACCATTCAGACAGGCCGTTTTAAATTAATACACATCTAATTCATTATTTATGTAACAAATTATCTCCTTTCACACTTAACAATAAGGAAAAGCATTTCCAAATGGGTCATCACTGTAGCTGACCATAGACTTATGTGGGAAGACATTTTCAAGGGCTGGAGAGAGCTGGCAACTGCTTAGAAAAAAAACTGAGTTCACATTGGAGCTGGCCCTCGTCTCACATCTCAAAAGGAAAAGAACATAAATAAATAAATATTTTTCCAACTGCTTAGCTATATTTATTTTCTGCTGCCTCCCTGCCTACAGCAACACGGATGTCCCTTGAGCTCTTGAACCTGTTTATTTCCCATCCGCTACCTGTCCAATTGAAGCAGCACTAATTATCCCAGAAGGCTTTGCTCCTGTCAGTTAAGGCAGAAAAAGCTCTCAAAGCCTTCTGGAGATGCACCAGGGCCATTGCAGGCAACAGGTTGTGGAGCTGGCGAAACATATCTAAAACCTGGAGTCACAGCCTGGAGCTGGGGAGAAGCACCAAAGTCAAGAAGCAGGGGTAGTACTTAACAGGCCTAATATGCAGTAGCATCTGAGAAACTCATTATTACAGACACATGCACTTCTGACCTAATCACAGATAGACTCTTTTTCTTCTGCATGTAATTTATATTGCTTTGTTCCTGGTTTTTCTGAAAGGAAGTACCCTCCATAACAGGTATTTGTCTCCCAAGGCTGTTCTCTGCAGGTCCACTCCTTTTCATTAAGGCCTTTCCTCATAGCTCATACATTTTCCTGTTATATATAGACTCTTCCAGATTTGTAGTTCTGGAGGAGAATCCTGCAAATCAAATGGGGGAAGTTCAGGTATATGGCTTCTCCATGCTATGAAAAACTGATCCCTCAGGGTCTGCTGGTGACCACCCACCCCATGAGAACTCTTAGCACTAAATCAGATAATTTAATTGGTATAGGAAAAAACAAGAGACTTTAAATAACAATTACTAAAATTATAGTAAAATTGTAAAAGCCTCTTTCTCATTTAAAGTTTTGGGGAATATAAAAGCTATTCCACTTTCTCTGTAGCTACACAGGACCTGTATAAACCATAGCATGGCATTCAGGCAGATAAGGCCAATGTAGCAGGACTCACCCTACACAAGAGCAGAGCCATGAAGAATGAAGAAATCTTTCAATCTTCCCTACTTGGCTGCAAGCACAGGGACATGGCAGATACAAAGGGGTAATAAAACATTCCCATTATAGCAGTGTTGTATTTTTACCTTCTCTGGGCCCTGGAAATAAAGGGGAAGAGCAGACGTTCCTATTGGGGCAGCTACTCAGGGCCTTTGCTCTCAGTCTGACAAGAACCAAATATGGGATGAAGTGTGTGACAAACGAGAGGCACAAAAGTATTCATGCAGGAAACTTGCAACGTTCTGGGATTCACTCCCTTCACATAAATAATTCATTTTGTAGCTGGAGACTCTGCTTATGACATGTGTAAGATTGGCATTAAAATATGAGATGGACCATGTGATTCTAGAGCTAGTTGGAAAACGAGAATTCAAGTTCAGGGGAAAAAAAATTAAAAAATCAAACAAGTGGGAGATTTGGAAATTTGTTTTCATTCCATATTGGAAAAGAAAAAGAGACTTTGAAACATTTTTTTTTCTTGGTGTAAAATCTAAAGAAAGAGCTATCCTCAGAATAGCAATACTGGAGGCACTCATGTGAAATGAAATACTTGTTCCGCAGTGGAATCACTTCTGTCTGATATAGACAGGAACTTACATCTACCTATGGCTTCCATGTCCCAGTCCAACAGTCACCTGGGAACTAGCTTCCGTTTCTCTTTCTCATTTGGATCAGAAATTTAATCCCAAATCCTAGAGGAAATGTTGAAATTAAAATACTTCCAGAAGAAGATTTGGGTTTGTTGAACTTTGTTAATATTGCTTGTGCAGCTACACATTCAATATCTTTGCTCAGTGTTCAGTTTAGCTCAAGAAGATTATTAACATTTGATACAAACTATTCTTAGGATAAACTTAATAAGCAAGAATTTTTTGTTAGCTCCTGTTATTGTTATTTTTTATAACAGAACTGTGATTTTTTTCTTTCTTCATCTGGACATTTCAAAAAACATCTTTTCTCAAAATCAAAACTCATACTAAGTCTGGATTACAGACCAGAATTGAGAACAAGCCTTATTTTCAATTGTTTTGCTAAAGATGACTAACTGTTGGAAGGAAATTTGGTCTCTTTAATTAAATATTATTAATTCCTTACTCTATCATATATAGCTCTTTTAATAAAAATAGGGGTTTTTTTGGCATTGTCCGCTGTGTGATGCTGTGGTCCAATTTTAATTTTCCAATCCAATAAAAGCTGTGCTGTAATCTTTCAAGAACACCTCAGTAATGGTGCTGAACACTGAGGATTTGCACAAGGTGTTATTTAATGCATAACATGTAAGATGCTGTAATTCTCAGCTGTCCATTACAGCCACCCTCTTTGCCCTATGTGATGTACAAAAGGGGCAAATCTGGTTACAGCTCAGCTGCCCCTGTTTATATACATAGCCTTGACCAGAGAGGTAAACCAATGCTCTCAAATTGATACAGAGGCATCTGTGGCATAAACATTTGGCCTTTCTCTGCCGCCACTGCCCTGGTGACATCCTCAGTAGCGGGGTGGACAGAAGAAAAGAGGAAGCTGCCTGAAGGTGCAGCCAAAGGTGTACTAAAGAAGTGAATCAAGTAGACCAGTAGCTCAAGGCACAAGTGCAGATTTCCAAATGAAGGAAAAGTTATCCCGCAGGATAAACTCACTTGTGCTGAGGGGTGCCAGAATCCTTCCATAACAAAGTGATGGGAAAATACGCCTGATTGCTGAATGTTAATTATCTGAATGATGCATAAGTTCATCCTGCATGCTTGTCTTGACCCACTTGTCCACAGCTTGATAATGCGCAGGTATACTTAGCAGCTACGGCCTTTTGTTACAATGAGAGTTGTATGATGATCCACAAAGAAGTCTGTAAGGCTGTGTGTTCTTACCTGAACAGGTCCACAGATTGGTTCAGCTAGCTGAAACATGCAGTTGTCTCTGTCACATGAAGTAAGGCAACAATGGTTGGTTTATGAGGATTTAGGTCAGCTAAAAAGTGAGTATTTAACAGGAAAATAGCTCTTAAAACTTGAACAAATTGTCAGTATTAGCATGAAAGGAGTGCAACGGCAAAGTATACTTGTCTTCCAGGCAAAAATACAAACAAAAAGAAGACCATATCTAGTATATACAATAATCTTGATAACAGGGAATACAGATGTGTTCCTAAAGGTAGAACTTTTCACTGTCTCACAGAGAAAAGAGTGAGAAACTTTTGTCAGGAGTAAAGCCTGAAACACTAGTACAGCTGATAAAATACTCTTCTTTTTTGACAAGCACTGAAACTCCACTGGGAATAAGAAACTAGAAAAACATTTTCCTTAAGCCCAGAACCAAGATGCTGAAGATGGCACAGAAACTTATATCCCAGAGCTGAAGTTCCCAGCACTCACATTTATCTTTGGAACCACAGACTTTTGGTTAATTAGAGACAGCGCCATACGTGAGACACACAATATCATCTCCCACTGCTATGCAGTGAGCGATGCCAGCCAACTGATTTGGTTGTAGGAAGCAGCCAAATCCTACTCAGCATGAGAGAAAACCAGCTCTGTTGTCCAGCATCCTGACAGAGCATGAAATATCTTTTAGGGAGATGGACTGTGAGTGAAGGGGCTTAAGATGGAAAAAGGCCAAAGGATTTTCTAAAACTCAGCCTTTGTGATGCAAGGAATTGATAGGAAGCTAGCACTCTACAGAGACATTCTACAGATGCATTTCAATGTTCACAAAAGCTAATCTTCACATTAGCAGAGATGAGAGATAAAAAGAGGTTAGAGATAAGCTTAAGGATCTGTACTGAACCCAAATCTGTAAGCATTGTAATGGCAATAAATTATAAAACACTGCAAATGTGTGCAGGCTGGCTACCTGATTTATTCAGGGGAAAAAAAAAATGTTTGCTGTTTATGTTGAGTTTTTCCCTGTGAACTGTATAGACCAGCTCTGACAACTTGTGCCACATCATTTAGCAGGTATTGTTATGCAGTTGTTTCTGTGAGCAACAGTTCATCCCAAGAGCTATTCTACTGTTATCAATGCTTTTGGGAAGAATTATTGTCTACAGCTGCCTAGGAATTTTTAGATAACGCATTTTTAGACAAATTCAACAAAATCAAACCAGGCTTTGGCAAAACATAATTTTGAAATACTTTTGTGAGAATGAAGGCAAAATCCCATTAAACTGCTGCTTGTTTTCTCAAGCCACTGATCAAACAAACAGATCGCAGGTCCAAGATGATGACCCCTTGATTCTGGATAACCCACCGCTTTTAGACCATACTGTCAAAATCATCAGAGGGAAGACAGAGAGCTTAGAGTCCGCTGTGAATGAGAGATGTCTGCCCTGGCAGTACAGATGCTTCTGCAGCTCTCAGGGACTCAGCCAAGGGCCTTTGAGTGGGAAAGGTAATCCCTTTGCCTCCAGGGATCTTCCAAGACTCACCAAGCCTTGGGGATTGCATGGGAAGCTGCCCTCAGGTCCTGGGTAAGCACAAAGACTTCCCAGAAGTTAGGGTGGCTCTGCACTCCACATCATTAAGGAAAAAAGAGAGAAAATGTTTTAATTTTTCCTTAAGGAACAAACAAGCCTCCTTCCACCCCATCCAAATATTTTTTCATTTGAGCTCTGAACTGTAATGTATTGTCGGTCTTGTGTAAAGTACCTGGGGTGGGGGGAATGTTTTCATGGAGTTGCAGTCCTGAGTTTTGATTGCTTTTACTCAGAGACAATATTCAGAGACAATACACTGCTTATCTTTAAGCAGATGTTTTGCCAAATGCAAGAAAAATGCCACAAACTAGGACTGATAGTGCACCTGTTGACTGATAGTCAAGCACCTGTTGGCTTCTGAGAGACGGGTCTGGACAGAGCCTCTGAGCCACTGTGGAAGTGCCCAAGTCAGAAGATGTGAAGGATACTAATGGATTTATTAAACTGAATTACAATTTTGAACTTCTTTTCTGTTGGAAATCCTGTCAACCTTTGAGCCACCCCCACAACAATATTCAATAACAGACATTTGGAAATGAAAAGGAACACTTAGATATTGTGCTCTTTCCAAACAACCTCAGCTCTTCAAAGAAGCTGGTGCTACAAAGCCTCAAAAAAAAAAGGTGTAAGAAGGAAATGTAGGAATTACCCTGATGCAGAGCTGGCAGCCTGTGCTTGCTAACAAAACTCTAAGCAACCATGGCAGCAAACACAATCAAAAAAGGAGCTACTGAGTATGCTCTGGAATGATGCCATCAGCTCACCACTGAGTACAGCTTGGGTATACCATTTTTCTCAAGTCATTTAAAATCATCATGAAGAGACAAAGAGATGACCCAAGAGACAATGCTGTTGACTCTCCAAGCCTGTAGCACTGCTGAAGGTGAATGGAAATTTCATAGCAAAACCTAATTTTCCTGAAAAATGCGAGTCACATCTGCCTGAAATATCTCTGCTTTCACAAATATTTCCTTCCCATCACCTTCATCAATAACATTAGTACCAGAACATCCCGTGGTTGCATTTCTCTTTAATACAACAATCCTGCATTCCTAAGGTGGGTATTGTGATCGCCTCTTATACCCAGGCATTTTTCTCTCTCATTCCTTTCTAAATGATCAGGCCCTAGCAGAAATGCTTTTCCTTAGTCATTAAGTGACTCACTGTACCTCTCCACTGTTGAATTTAATCAGATTTTGTTAAAGTACTCCTTACGGAGAGTCCTGGATTCTTCTCTTCATTGACAGTTTTTCCCCACATTTTGTCATCAATAGATCTAATTAGCTCACTCCTACTTATTGTGGCAAGACAATTACTGAAAATGCTGAATAAAATAGAAAAGTATCCCAGAATCAATCTATAAGAAACTCCTATACTAATCCTCATTTTAGACAGACTCATCCTCTTTCACTACTGCTGATTGCTGTCCTTCTTTTGCCTACTACTTTACTCAGTTTACAGTTTTTTTAGTCATCATTCTCTTTTCCCACTCAGCTAATAATTTCCCATCTTGACCTGCACCAACCACTTTATAGCCATTTGTGTAATCATAGTATATTTCATTCCCATTCTCTTTTTTAACATGTCTCCGAGTAAAGAAGACTATGTGGTTGTGCGATACAGTCAACCTTTGCTAAGTCCATATTGCATTCTACCTGCTTTTCTATGTAAATCCATTTTATTGATCACTAGTTTCTTCAAACTCCATTCTAGTGTCTAATGTATCACAGCAATCATATCAATGGACACAGACTTGTCTGGGCACTTTTTTCCTCCTTCATCCTCAAACATGGACAATACATGTGTTGTAATTCAGTCAGATGGTATTATGCCAAACACATTGTGATACTGTACATGAGAGTTGTGAGTGTCAGTTTCCTCAGAATACTGGGGTAGAGATTGTCGAGGTAATTTTTCTTCTTTACTCTTGCCCCCATTTAAATATTTAAGTTTTTCTTCCACTTAAGATGAAGTGATTTCTATTTTCGCTAACACCATTTACATTCGCTGTCCCCCTATATTGTCAATATCCATAATTTTTGAGAAACTAAGGTAGACTATTGATTTAATTTGGGGTCCACATCTCAGATACCTTTAATCTCCACCTCATCGTCATTGCATTCCTGTTCATCTTCTTACTATCTTCTCTTGCGTTTTTTTGTTGACTTTTTGAAATTCATACAGCTAAGGAATTTTGTTTTCTAATATTTTTTGCAAAATTTAACACAGCATAGTTTTTCTCAGTGACTTCATAATTTTATATTGAGAGTTCTGACCTCTAAATGTCATATTTTCTTTTCTAGATATGTTCTTTTCTATTCTTAAAATGTTTTGTTTGTGAGGTCATTGTTCACCATTTAGGCATGAAAGTTTTTTCTTGGATGTGAGATTTTACCAGTGCTCTAGGATACAAGTTCCAGCTGATTTTGTCAAACCTGCTTCTTATCCCTTGCCACCAGAAAGCAAGCCAAGTGTCTCATAAGCCATCACAATTTTCAGCATCGCAACTGGCAATTATTGACAGTCTCAGTGGAGAGGACAATGACTAGATTGGCAAGGAAAATGAATTAATTTGTCATTCTGAGTGGATGTTCTGTAACAAGGCTAAAGGAATTTGGCAGCTCATAATTGGGTATCTTGTTTTTTGCTGGCAGCACTCTATCTATACAGTAAATGATGCAAAGTCTTCAGAGTTATCGCTCTAGCGTTCGTTACTAATTAAACAGATAAAAATACTAGCCAAGAAATATCAATTCAGCTAATGAGAAACAAAAGCCAGAATGTGAAGTACACTGTGACTTGGAGTTTACCATCTCTTGAATAACTTTCTCATCTGCCATGTAGAGTGAGCCATGTAACAGCAACAAGATTTTTAAAACCAGCCCTCAACTGTTACTCGCAAGCACAGTGCTTGAACCAGCAGTTTTATGGGTCAGAGGGAGGTTTTGCCAGATGCATAGATTTCAGTGCTTTGTGAACAACTTCTGAGTTTAGAAATGTGGCAACAGATTTTTTTGATAGTATTAATTAGATCTTGTATCCATTGGATCTTGCTGAGAAAGTTGTTGTCTGACAAGCACTGTCTATACAGCATGCAACCTGGGCAATTCCCTTTGAAGGCCATTTAGGAAAGACTGTACCCATTTTTTTTACAGGGTGTTTACTTGTAGATTATTTTCTCAACTCTCAAAGTACAGCTAAGCTACGCATACACTTGTTCTGTAGTTTCTACCAAAGCCAGTGTCACCAGACTTGAGATTTTTCTCTTAGGCTATAATGGGAAATGAAGAGCTGGTCATTTTATTCCCTGTAGGACCCTACTTCTCTCTCAAGTTGTCTTATTTGAAAAAAAAAATCATATTCTTTACAGTTTTAAATGCAAAGACTGGGGACAGATATCCTTTAAATGAATTCCTCTGTTCCTTGTCTGTGCTTTCTCATATGTCTGGAGGGCTATTTTCCCTTCTGTGTCCCTTGGTACTCAGTGTCTTTTTGGTGAATCCCTCTGCCTCTTTCTTTCTTTTCAGCTTCCTTTCTGCTCTCCACTTGCCCTTCGCTATTTTGTAGTACTGAAGCTCCCTCTGTTTACCCCTACAGTTCCAGGCTGTTCTCAGGTGTATCCGTATTTCAGTCTCGTAGTCCTCTAAGTCCTAACTTTTCATATATCATGAGCTGACCATTACTATCCAGAATCAAGATCTTAGGGTTCTGATGAACAGCTCTGTGAAACTGTGGACTTAATATGTTCGTTTAGTAGCAGACAAAAACAAGCAAACAAACAAACAACAAACGAAAACAAGCCAACAGACAAACAACAACAATAACAAAACCCAAAAACAAACAAGAGAGATTGAATGTTAGGGATTCTGAGGAAAGAAATATAAACCAAAAGAGAAGACTAATATTGTACAGCTTGAACATCCTATGTACTTCTGGTCTTTCCATAAAAATAAAATGATATAACTGCAAAAGACTCAGACAAGGGCAACAAGGACATTTGAAAGTCTAAGATGTTTTCTGAGACACGCAGGAACCACAGAGCAGACTAGAGAGATGGCTGAGGGGGTACACAATAGACGCCTACTAAATAATGAGTGCCATTAAGAGGACAGAAGAAGAACTATCTGTTGTCTGTTTTTCTTCTTTATAAGACCTAGGAGCGAAACCTACCAGCCAGGAAGTGCAAAGGAGACAATAAGAGGTTGCTCTTGTAACAAAGAATTAAAGTGTGGAATTCCCTGATACAGAACATTGTGGGTACTACGAGGTCACATGGTTTGAATTGTGTTTGGCCAATTTTAAGGAAGAGATTGTTAAATCCCACTTCACTTGTCCCATGCTTGCACTCTTGGCTTGGAATATACCAGTGGCTATTGTCAATATCTACTGGATTAAACTGAACATTGGTTTGATCTGATATGCCTGTTTTATCTAAATCATTCTGGTCATCTTAGTATACAAATTATTCTCATCTCAAGGGGGAAAGGACTGTGATGCTTATTTTTTTTTGCTGAAAAGTACTTCTCACATTTGGAGAATATTTTATTTAAGTAAACAGTCAGTAAAAATTTGTCAAAACTGGGGTCCAACTTGTAAGTGCCTGCTTGGTACATTAGACTGTTTCTAGAAGGGACTGGTGCTACCTTCTGCATTTCAAACTGGGTGACCTAATAGCAGGTCTGTGGCACAGATGAAAATGAGTGAAAGAGCTGCTGCCAGCTCTCCACACTGATGGGCAGATGAGAGCGGGAATGAAGGACACCTGGTGCCTGTGCTCTTCTCTTTCATTAAGCTGAGTACCCATCCCACCTGGAGGGAAATACCCCATGTTATGGGCAGGCATCGAACAAATTGTATTACTAGGGACATATGGTGTGTTTGACCAGAAAATAGAAGAGCGTGATCAGAGATTTAATAGGCAGAAATGGCAAGCTCATGTTTCCACACTACTGTGTGACTGCAATATATTATAGAGCCTTGCAAAAGAGGAAAAACAGCAGAAACAAGGACATGGAGACAGCGTCCTCAGATATTGTTATTTAGCACATGTAATTGAAAAAAAACACACAATAATGAAGCCAGGAAAAATAAATAAGAATGTGAAGACCTGTCTTAGAGAATAAACACTTCTGAAACTACTTAGAAACAAGAAAAACATGTTGAGGAATGTAAGAATGACAGGGAAAGTTCAAATCAGTGAACAGGTGCTGCAGTATTTTACTTTAGGACAAAACCATGGATATTAGGATATATAACTGCAAAACTACACTGAGAAATTATCAGCTTCCCAAATATTGATATGACAAGATGAAGAAATACACAGTACTGTTTGCTGTGAAAGTAAAATATTCTGGTTAATTCTTTGCTTCAACAAAGACATAACACACATAATATACTCAACTACTCTGGCAGAACCATAAAGGAACAATAAGTCAAAACTCCAGATCAGCCAAAACACAGGGCTGAGTCTTAATTCACAATATATCTCAGTTACATGCTGCCAATGAAACTCAATTTAACTAGATTATCCTGAGCTAAGCTGTCCCAAAAAGCAGCAAGAGTGAACTGACCTACTTTTCAGTTCTTGTTGTTAAGGTGGTATAAAACCTGCTCCTGAAAACGTTTGTAATTTACCTCTGAGGATGTTTGCAAGTAACTATGCACTGAAGCCAAAGAATACATACAGAAGACCTCCTCGTGCTTCATTCTCTCCAACACACTTACCTGCCTTTGTTCTTCTGTAACAATGCCACTTGTCAGTCAATTCCCATGCTAACATTAGTGATAGATATTTTTATTCTAGGATATCACTGAAATTCTAGGAAGTCTGAGAGTTGCCTACCAGTGTTAGAAGGACACTATATTTTTAAAGTGTTCGTCTCCCAAAAAGAACATGTACATAATTTATGTATTTGCTCTTATGGGGTCTTGTATATGATTACTTTCTGAATGAGCATGTGAGGCTTCATCCACACTCGGAATAAATGTATAAGCCCATTTTGCCTTGAATTATAATTCTCAGTTCATCAAAGGAAATGGAAGTAAAATAATATAATATAAATAATTTGCAATAAACAAACAAAATAGTAAATTAGGCTGTGACTGGATGTCATCAGAGACTGCTTTTTCCCTTAATGAGTACTGAAAGCCTGCAATATCTGTTAGCCCCTCTTTTAACTAAGAAAGATGACATAAAGTTCTCTGTGAGGAGTCTCAGCTTTATAAAGTGATTTATTTCAGGACATGAGAACACAGCTATGTTGACCCCTCCAGTGACGCATGGCCCATTTGTTCTCCCATCCTCTATTTAGAGGAGAAATGGATATGTAGGTGTTTCTGGAAATAAAGTGCACAGCAACTCATTAGGCAGAGCTCAGCTAGAAAGATGGATGCATTTGTAAGCTTAGGTCTGTTTCTATATACCAGATTAGGTTCCCATTGAGTCTGCTCTTGGAGACGAAAAAGGGTTTTTCTATACATCTTGCAGATCTATTGCAGTTTCCAATGAGAGACTGGGTTTATATATGGTACAAATGATATTTACTTTTTTATTCTGGCACTTTCTGTACATTTACTTGCACCTTTTGAACAAAAATTTAAGATCCTTGCCCTATAATCTACAAAGCCACAGATGGTTGACCTCTTTGACATCACTGACTTCATTTGTCTGTGAGATGCTGCTCATTCACCTTTCAAATTTCCTCTGACCTTTCCTCGGTACCTTCCTAGTTTTCAACCATGACTTTCAGTGTGTATTATAGGTAGTATGTCCCTTTCCATTATCATCACTTTTTCTGTATTGCCAGTTCCTGAAGTTATAAAAAATGACCAAATAGAGGAGGTAAAAGTAAGCCATTTCAGGGCCTTTGTCTTTGGCTGCCTTTCTCATTTGTAAGACATCTCTCACTGAAATAGTAAATGACATGAAGAGCAGACTCCATGCTGTTTCTAAAGCTCTTTGTCCCATGAATGACTTATTTAGCTTCATAATAATGTTTTAACTACATTCTTGATTCTTTACACTGTTTCTGAGTAACATTTGCATCCTAAATATCCTTTGGTGTGGCACTGAGTTTGATGTGATTAAGTTTTGGAGCCATGTGAGTGCAGCTGTCATCATCTGGTACCTTACTGTCCATTCTTAGTAGATCACCTGAATTTCCTTCTTCAATGCCATGTTTGATTTAGGTTGAAGGAGCCCCCCTTTCTTTGGATTTTTCTGAGCTTACTTTGAGAAGCAATTACTTCAGGTGTCACAACATTTATTTCTTTAAACTGTGCCCCTGTGTTACATTTTACCAGTTAATCTGAGGATAATTAAAATAATTCAATATGAGAAAGGACTTAAAACTTATTGTCAGAAAGTAACATCTGGATCAATTCTGTTTCCAGGAGTCATTCACTCACTGACCATGAGACTGTGAGTGTGAAATGGCTGCAGAAGTAATGGAGAAAGCACAGCAATAGCTGCTTTCTAGGTATATTTTATTTTATTTTTTTTTTAAATGGCATTATCCTCATTCTTTAAGAGATTCCTTCCTATTTCTTCAAATGTGAGTAATACCAAGACGGGGGGAACAATGTGGAAAGTACTGCTCTCATCCTTGTTCCTTTATATCTTCGTGGTCTGACCAGAAGACAGGATGGAAGGTGATAGGATTAAGATATGTTATAATGAGAGGTGCCCATTTCCCATCTGACAGGATTACCCCCAAAAATTTCTTCCTCCCCAGAGACAAAATCCTTCCCTAAAATCCACCAAAGATGGGGGCAGGAAGGAAATGCACCCAGCCAAAACTATGCTTAATCCAGTGCAGGATATAAGCAGGACTTACATAGCTACGTAAGACAAAATAAAGCAGCATGTAAGCAGACGGCAAATGTTAGCCCTCCTTTTAGCTGGAAGAATGTGTGCATATACGTGGATTTTTTGGAACATGTTCAAACAGTTTCTCTGCTTTTAGAAATACACACGTGTTGCTTCACATTATCCAGGAATGTTTCTTTTCTTGGGCCAGTTTCTTCTGTGCATGAGATGAATATAGAAAAACCTCCAGGTAAGGTGTTTAAAATAATGAAAGCATAGAATTCAAAACAATTTTTACAATGGTTTCATGTATTTTTCTACTGTTTTAATCTACTTAAGGACTAGTTTGAGTAAGGAGCACTTAAAACATTTGCTTAACACATCTTGCAAAAGATACATCATAATGTAGAATGTTGTTCTGTGATATTTCAAGATGAACAAGTACGAAATTATTTCTGTGATACGTTTACTTGTTTTTTTTCACTTAAAGAATAAAAGCAACTTGCAAAAGCATATTTTCAGTGTAATTACACATAATGCTTCTCTGGAATGGTTTTTCCTGAAGGCAGATGCAACTAATCCAATCTTATTCAACTGGCTTTTCTTTAACCTAAATTTCAGCCCATGGGTTTGCATTTGCCTTTCCTCCTCTTCACCTCTCTTTCTTTTCTTCTTTCCTTTTCTTTTCCCTTTAGTCTGATGCCTTTCCAGTTGAATTACTCCACTTTCTCCTTCGTTCTCTAATTTTGTCTCTCTCTTACACTTCAGGATCTGGCCCAGAAAGCCACAAGTTTTGCTTCCTACATACATTCATTCTTTATTTCTTTTTCCTGCATCTTCCATGACAAAACAATTTCCTCTTCTAGCAGACCTGTTATATTCCTTAACAGAAGGTACTAATTCTCAACAGTACTTGAGAAGTTCTCCATGCAATTAGTTAAGTTGCTTAGCTGAGAAGTTCTCAATATACAGAGTATCTGTTCTTACATTTTCATAGCTGATTTTCACTTTGGATTTTTGTCATTCAATATTCAAATACATTCTTTGTTTTTTCTTGATCTTAGCAACTGTTTCTAAAAGACTAATGAAGCCTTCATAATTTATATCCACTTTCTTCTCTCTAGTCTTTTCCTTAACACTTTCTTCTTCCCAATATTTTGTTCATCTGCCCTGATATACCTGTTTTCCCATTTCTGAGTGTTCCTTGTTCACATTCCTGACTTTTGAATCAGATATTGGGTGATTCATTTGACCTACTTGAGAAGTGTAGAGTAGACTGAGAATAATTGTACCAGAGAATTGCCTGTTTCTTTTTATTACCATTAACTACGAAGGAATATGGGATGACTAGTAGAAATGCAAGTATCTGCAAAGTTAGAGAAGCTCTATTGCATTATTTTGCCCAAATCCAGAAAGCAGAGAAAACTCAATGTGTCAGACTCCCCAGTTTCAGTCTGGGCTGAATGGGGAGGTACTTAAAGTATTACTCCATTCTACCAAGTGTAGAGCTGAACTGGTTGGGAACTAGCAAATAGGATGAACTGGCTAGGAAGCAATGCTAGGTTGTGGCAAAGAAAGGCAAACGTCTTATTGAGACGATAAAACATGGAAATGTCATGCCAAGATATTTAAATAAACTTTCTATTCTATCAACCTGCTCCAAGTATTAGCAAGAACAAACTATCCAGCTTGGGCTACTCAGAAATATCAGCTATAAGGAGAAGTTGAACAACCTGGAGTAATTTATCCTAAAGAAGAAACATCTGAAGGGGGATATGACATTAGCTTTCAAATACATAAAAGATTGATGAAAAGAGGAGAGGCACAATCTGTTCCCCCTGTCCAAGGTGCACAGGAGAAGATACAAAGAGCCTCGGTTACAACAAGAAACATGATTTAGAGCTTATTTTTTTCCCTATATTTCTGTAACTGTCATCAGAATCGAAAATATCTTACTTCGTATGCATGTAGATGTATATATTTTAAAAGCCTTTCACGTGAAAACCAGCTGGTAAGTGCTAAGCTGTAAAACTAAGGCTCAGGTTTCAAGCGGCTGGTGCCTGGGGAACAAGAGCAGCACTGTTTCTCTGATTCATAAAAGGGGTGTGTGTTTGTCACCATCTCTCTTATCCTTTGTCTGTAGAGAAACTGGGCACAGCTTGGGGCTATCAGCTGAGAAAACAAGCCTTTAAATCATAAGCTTCAGGCAGTTAAGTGAAAAGTATCAGTGTTTGGCTTTTTTAGAGGCGGGACTAGCACCTCCACCTTATTATGGTTTTAGGCTTTTATTTAATTTCATTGGGAACTCAGATACGAGCTTTTATATCCGATCAGTGTTCGAACACCTTCTCACCCATATGTGGCTTCCACATCATAGAGACATAAAAGCCCCACAGAAATATGAGGTAGAGGGATATTAGAGAAGTGAAAGTTTCAAAACGAGAAATGAACTTTTCCCTTCTAACACATTCAACAATGTACAGACAGAACTAGCAGGGGAGACATACTGAGGTGGATCAAAAGTGACAGAAAGACAGCTGTGCATATCTGGCACACATTTGCTAGAATAAAACAGCATCTGTATACAATAAGCCTTGCAAATTTTCATTTTGGGAAGGATTAACTTTTGCAGGTTTTATTTTTTATTTCTTAGTGGTGGCTGCAACAAGCAGTGGCTGGCAAATCAGTGTATTTCTGAGTTGGCAGGTGTCTTTAAAGGATAATGCATATTTTCATCCTGGAGAGAACTGGACTAGGTCTTTATTTCTTAAATCTTATATTTCCTGCATCCTCTTCAGCCTAATTCAGTGAAGCATAAGTAAACAAGGCTGACACTTAATGTGGCACAACTCACCTTGAAATAAAGAGATGGACATTTACTGACCACAGCAGGAAAAGTAATTGCTCTTTAAAATACTGAACATAAAAGGTGGTATTCTTTGAGAACATCAATTGGCATAATCCCAGTGATTGACATTAACTGATGATTATGTAGCGGATACTCCCAGCATAGGAGGAGAGGAATATATTTTTTTAATCCACCTTACCAAAAAGTGAAGTCAAGTTTTATTCAAACTGAAGACTCAAAATTATTTTTTTTTTAATGTAACTTCTCCATCATTATTTACTCCTATCAGTGTATTTTTGACTTGAGACAGGACTATATGCACAAGTTTTTGGTACCCCTTGATGGTGACAAGAGTTCACTATTAAAAAGAATCATGAAAGACATCAGCCATACTTCAATTTCTTAAAAAACTACCTGTCTGACATACATAAACTTCTGTTCAGAATATACATGAATGTACGTACATATGTACATATGTACATACATATACATGCACATATATGCATATTTTTTCAGAACTTATGATCTTTTCCCAGTACGTCCTCCAATAGTAGAATATTATTCATAGATGTAATCTCGCAACATGCTTACTGTCACCTTGATATAAAAGGAAACTTACTGTTGTTGCTAACTTACATTTAAGGTGCAATCTTTTCTAAACAGTACATTTTACTAATTAAACTACTTGTTGTCCTGTTACCACCATAAATTTCAGTTTCTGAATAATAATAGGGATGGTAATAGCCATCAGAAAAAGAAGATGAATTTTTAATGGATACTAAGAAGTAACAAAAGTTACAGGAAATGTCAAATCAAATTTTTCCTTAGTTAATAATTTGGTTTTTAATTTCAAAATATCCTTTTTTTAGTACCTACTCCTATGAAATCAGTAATGGATTTCCTATCTGCTGGCATAAGGAAACAATTGTAAAGTTATATTTGGCAGAGCAACTGCTATAGTTACATTTCCCACAGCTTACAATATTTCTGAATGCTGTGTTAAGAAACCTATATAAAAGGATTCTCTCTGCTATGCCACATGAATGCTGAAGAATTGTTAAGAAAGTTTGAGAAATCTGTTTAATGAAATTATGATGATGTTAGAGAGTCCATAAGGAACTGGATAGCATACTCATGGGGACCTAGATTGCTCTTCCAGTAAAATTACAATTTAATATAAAAATGGAACACCTACTACTGGAGTAGCTGCAAGAACCTTTCACCAATTCATCACATAACCTTGCTGACTATAGATGGAAAAATGTGGTGTGAAGATGGGCTCTTTCTTTGTTTTTAACTGACTGCCACTGTCATTTATGCAAATGACATTCCTGCTGGTTTGGTAAATTCTGCCTTGGTCTACAAAAACGTACCCTAAAATAATTTTAGGTAGAAGGGTACAATGAGTACTCAAACTTTACAAGAGTTAGGATTTGGTAAAAATGTTGCTTTCTCAAACATACTTTTTTAAACTCAAGAAGTCTTACATCAACTAGAAAATGTCATGTAGGATATATATTCATGTAATAAGGGAAAAAGCTTTGCAGTGTACTATTAAAATATTTGCAATGGGGGCTGATCACAAGAGAAAGGCAGGCATTGTTAATTTGAATCAGATGATTTTGATATAAGTTGTAAAAGGCTGAATTGGTCCATTTTGTGTTAGACAATTTTGGCTGAGACGAGAGAACAAAAATAATAACAGTGCCTTGGTGCCCCTCCACCTTCCTCTAGTGTAATGAAGCACAGTAGGGCCAGGAGTTGCTTAGATAAAAAGATTACTGACCTAAATTCCATATTTACTTTTTTTATAATATTTTCTTTAAAAAACTTATGTGTTATATTACATATTTATTAAGTATTATATTACATTACCATGTAAATAACATGGAAAACTTTGAGGAGAATACTACTCTTGTAGGTGTCTGTTCTGTTGTCAAAATACATGTTCAACAGCTTTCAGTGGCTTGTTAACAACCCACCTGACATCGAACACGTGTTTGCTCTCATGTTGAACCTTTGTCTTGAATCTCCAATTTTAATGAAGGGCAGGGAAAGAGGATTTAAAAGTGGCTGGCTGCAGAGGTCAGTAGGTGGGAGAAACAACAACGCTATAACTCACCGTCAGTCAATTTAAATGGAAGACAAACTCAGGATGCTGAGAACCGTGCCCACTGCGTATGTGTGCTGACACGCTGCAGAGTGTGTTTCGTGATTCATCAGTCACACCGTGATTGATTGGCCCAGCCTCCTGGCAGAGACCAGAAATTTTCTACTTGTCTCCAAATGTGTTTCACGATTCTTCAGGCAATCTCTGATTGATTGGCATGTGGGCCAAGCCCAGATTTATTATTTTTTTTTTTCCCATGCCCTGGAATATTTGTTTGATGATTCATCACACTTACATATTGACTGGCACATTGGCAGAGTCCAAAGTTTCTTTACATCACAAAATATCGTTTTATGATTTGTCAGGTAAATTGACTGTTTCCTGCTGACACTTGTAGATAAGTTAGTGTGAACTGGAGGGAAGAACACAACTTTCTGCTTATAGCTAGTTGGGGCAGTGATGGAGGACAGGGTCACACTGCTTGGCCAGAGAGAATGGTTACTTTTCTTTAATGTATAGTCAGTCATCGCACTTTTTAAATAGCTAAAAAAACTTATTTGAAGAGACTGTGCTAGAAAATGCAAAGAGAGGACATTACTTTTACACATTAATTCTTGTCAATATCAGTCTGGTAACTATGCTGAATAGGACATCCAAGCATGACTAAAGGAAAGAAAGGCCTTATCTAAGTCTGTAAAGAGAGTGGATTTTTAATGAAACGTGAAACTGTGCCACTTGCCTTGTGTCACCAAATCATACCACTGTTCTCTAATTGGCTTTTAACCACACACACATTACTTGAAAGTCAAATGAGAGATTTTAAAAGCTGGCAACAACTTTAGCACTGGCATTCCAAAATAGGAGTGACAAATCAGACTTGCTTTTGAATACTTATAGACAATTATTCTTAGGTCATCCTTTTTTCCCATCTCAGATGAATAACATTTGTCCAGGGTGATAGATTCACAATTCGTAATTCAAAAAATGATTTATTTAGCATTACATATCATTGTGCAAGAACTGACTTCATGACAAAAGTTTCTGGGAAGTCGATCTTTTCTTTTGTCTAGGAAGATGGATGCACTTTTTAAAGTCAGGTTTCCTCCCACAGTTATTGAAGCACAGAGAGTCACCTAAAATGTGTACCTTATGAACCAGGAAAACCACATCCCATACATTTCTACATGGTCTGTGCATATTTCCCCAAACTCTGCCCACACTGGTGTATTTCCACATCTACAAAAAATATTCTACAGTCTGTTCACAGTCCATGCAAGACATTTTACAAGAAAAACAGATCCTGAATTGTAGATGTAACCCTTGTTATTCCAAGAGATAAGTGTGAGTTTTATGTTTTCAACTCCTTTGACCCCATAATTAGCCTGTTTATAATGTCTGCTTTAGAACTAGGGAAGAGCATAGATAAAGCAGGGTGTGCCACATATCAGTTAACAAGATTTTTTCTCCTTGAGTAATCTGAAGGAATATATAGAAAGGGAGACGAGAAAAATACAGGGCTTTTGAAATGCAGAGGAATGGAAAAAAGAAACTTGACTCCCAAGTGGCCTGTAAAATAAAGTCATTATCATTAAAATTATGTTATGAGCTGAGAAATCGTGTCACAGCAATGAAAATCATGGAAGAATTGAAAAGGATGCCTTTTGATGAAAATCACAACCTAGGTAACATTAAGGTCTTTGCCAGGAAGAAGAGGTTAAGGGCAATGTTTTCCAACTAAGATGACTTCCTAGATTAAGCCACATGGTTTTTCTGGTTGAAGGAAAACCTTTATATGCTTCCTTCTTCTTTTTCCCCTTCTTCCTCTTTCCATGCAGGATTTCCTTCTCTGGGCTTGCCTCCAGACATGTCTGTCACTGAAAAGGGCTACATCATTCTGCAGTTCCAATTGAAAAGAGCTCAGCTAGCAAGTGGAGGTCTCGCTCCTTCCCAGGCAGGCAACCACCTCTATAGCAAATGTTTGTATTTGCCCTCCTGATGACTTCGTGTAGCTGAGAACTCGAGCGTGTCATGACTTCTGCACATCTCTGACACTTTTGTGGGGTGCCCCTTTTAGATCTTTTATAGTTTTTCCTTTGTTCAAGAAAGGATCGGTATCAATACCAAGACAAACTTTTTTCTCCTAACCTTATCTGCATCAAGAAGTCTACCCAGGTTTGTTAAGAAAGAGGATTAGAAAAATCACTGTTTTGTCCTTGGTTGACATACTCCTCTTTGAATTTTGGCTTACAATGACTAAACTTTTACTGACTTGTCCACTCTAAGATAGGCTCCTTAAATTGTACAATCCAAGAGATTTCATCAGCTTATTTGCATTTTTTTAAAGTACTAGCTAAATGGGAACCGCTTCATACTTATTTATTTATCTATTTATTTATCTATTTATTTATTTATTTTCTTGCGGGAAAGATCTCAAATGGTGACTTTGTTTTCCCTCCTTCTTGTTTTAACTGAATATGTAGCAATAAATTTACAACAAATAATTAATATCATTCACATGAGAGGAAAGTTGATGGGAATGAAAGTGAAGTCAGTTGTGCATTTTTAAAATAATTTGGTTTCAGTTTAGTCCAAGCCACTGTATTTTTTTTTTACCACATTAGGAACTAAACTCTGAGATGCTATTTATGAGTCTTTAAAAACTGAGCAAAAAACCCAGCCATTGTGTTGGGGACCTGGGACATGCTCATGTTGCCTACAGACTGCTCTAAAAAGACAATGTGTAATATGTAATGTGCACTGACTTGCATCTTGTGAAGTCACTTAAGCACTTGCCAAGAGCAAAATACTGGTGTGTAAACACTTCAATTTTACTTGGTGTATTTTTCTTTCATCTTGTACATTTTGTGGCCATTTATGACTGTGGAAAGCTGTCCTGATAAAACTATGGAAGGTTTTGAAGCAGGGTTATCACAAAATCCAAAGTAGATAAAATTAGGGTCAATTGAGTTAGTTTAAAGATACTGTGTGCTAATGGAAGAGTCAGCTAAATCTATCACCAAAGCCTCCTGTGAATCAGACTGACAGATGTCAGCACTGAAATACTGTATTGTACATACTATTTGCCTGATACGGTTTATTAACTTTGTAATTTGATTTTGTATTTAAGCCTTTTGCCAGTATTGGGTTAAAAAGCAAAAAGAATTTAGCAAACGTGTATATTTTCATTAAACCATACTTCATGTCTTTCTAAACTTTTACATGGTAACATAAAAGTGGAAGACACTATGGAAATACATGTATCACAAATATAGCTATATTTGTATGCAAAACTGAAAACAACCTAGCCCTCAGTTTTATATGTAACTAGTCCCGTGTACTTTCTGTTTAAAAATGGTAAAATTGTGTAAGAAGATTTTGAAGAACAGTAAGGTAACTGTAGTATGATTATACATATATAGAGAAGAACAAGACACCTGATAACCCACAGGTTATCTGTTCTAGTGAAATCCAGATAAAATCACTGGTTAATTTTCAGATTCTTCTAGGAACATGGTTTTATTTGCAGTTTGTTTATACACAGGCATTCAGAAACAATATTACTATTTAATAAATAAACTTGGCAGGTTATTCTTATACAATAAAATGTGTCCTGATATTATGACTTGACAGCTATTGAAGAAAGGTGAAACTAAATTATTTTTTGAGAGAATCTCAACTGCATATCACCTGGCATGCTTTATGTTGTATGGCCACCTGTGATAGCCTGAGCAGTAGTATTGGTACTTGTTTGTGTATTCACAGGCATGAGGAATGTACACCTGGTGAACTCCTCGCTTTCTTGGCCCCTGGGTGCTGTCAGGTGTGTTTATGCTTTCATGTGTCTAGAACCAGTCATTTCCACCACCCAGGCCTTCAGAATGGAGTTTCTCCATTAAAAACCTTTCCAGATAATCATTGCATTATCACAAGAACTCTGACTCCAGCCCTGCATTACACTGCGCTTGCATTGAACGCTTCCTATAGTTTATGAATTAGATTTTTATGAGGAATACGAGCTCTATCTGCCTACCCAGAGAGAAAATATTTCTAAACAGCAGAAAAGAATAGCAATTTTCATAACGGCACCTAGTAACACTTATGGGAAATACTTCCCACACTGAATACAAAAGTGTGCTTCCAGTTACATGTAATTAGTGGCAAAATCCAACAGGTGGCACAAAAGTATTTGAATTTTATATTGATTTAAATCATATGCAGCTAAATTACCAAACAAACTACGGGGTATTTTTGTTAAAAAAATAAATAAATAAAAAAGAAAAAAAGAAAAACAAAAAGCAAAAACGTTATCCCGTGAACGATGCTTTGCTTCTGCCGAGAGCCGAGCCGCCGAAGGGGAGGCCGGCAGCTCCCTGCCCCTAGGGCAGCCCCGGGCAGCCGGTCTCTGGGGCCCCTTTCCCCCGTTCCCTGGGGAGGGGACGCGGCGCTTCCCCCGACTCCTTCTCCCCCGCAGCGGCGGGGCCGGCGGGGCAAGGCGGCCTTGGGGAGCGAGAGGGATGGTGCCCACCGCTCCCGCGGCGGCTCCGCGGGGCTCCCCGCCCTACCGGGCGGGCGGGAAAGCGGGGCGGGAAAGCGGGGCGGGCGCCCTCCGCTGGCCGCCGCGGGGAGCGGATCGGGCCCGGAGCGGCTCCTGCCGGGGCCGCCCGCCTGCAGCCGCCCCCGGGATAAGCAGAGGGCTGCGCGGCGGGGTGCGGAGAGAGCCAGAGTGAAGCGTGCGGTAACCCTGGACCTCCCTCGCACACCCACAAAAGCAGTGCTTGGGCAGTGGGGAAATGAGGGCTAGCGAGAGGGGACTGTCCGGGCTGGCAAAAGAGAGGTGTAGGCAGCCCGGACCTGTCCCGGGGTCACGCTGCAGTTCCTAGTTCGGGTACAACCCCCTCTGCCCCACAGTCCTCTCTCCAGTGTCAGCCTTGCACGTGAAGCTTATCCAAAAAGTTGCATCCTTGACTGCTTCTTTTTCCCTCTGATCCTATTAGGTTGTCCCTCTAGACAAGCATCTCCTGGATTTACTGATGTGACAAACTGGGACTGTCTTTGTCAAGTAAATAAATCCATCAGTAAAGATCTTGAGCCTTAAATTATGCCTGCTAGGCAGCAATTTTGTAGCACCCGAAAGATAACTGAGATTTTTTTTTTTTTGATGGCCTTTTACTGGAGGTTTGTATGGGTGAGAAAAGACATGAAGATCCTCAGGTATCTGTGGAAAATATTGTTATAGAGGGCATGAATTGTCTGAGATAGTGACACCCAGGAGAAGCAAGCACATTTTGGCTTTTCACTTTTGACAGTAGTATACTATAAACATAAATTGTGGGACTTAATTCTAAAATCTTAGTCTAGGCCTTATAACTATACTATAACTGTTCATAACTATGTAACACAAATTATCAAATCATAGAATAGTTTGGGTTGGAAGGGGCCTTCAAAGCTCATCTAGTCCAACCTCCCTGCAATGGGCAGTGACATCTTCAACTAGATCAGGTTGCTCAGGGCCCCATCCAGCCTGGCCTGGAATGTTTCCAGGGATGGGGCATCTACCACCTCTCTGGGCAACCTGTGCCAGTGTTTCACCACCCTCATTAAAGACTTGCTGTCTTTATTACTAAATTATTGTAGTGAGTCAGGTGGAACTTTACTGACATTTTTGTTTGCAAAATAAAAGTATATCTATAACTTTGGGTAGAGCTGATAGTTACAAGTGTGAGATATGAAAGTCGTTCAGCTGTTGGAGAAATGGAAGGACATAAAACAGAAGCAGCAAATAAAACTGCAAGAGTGACCCTAAAATTTTATTTCTGGTCTAGGCAGCTGTAAATCCTTGAACGGTGTGTGAAGTGCACTGGAATGGTGACTATTTGGGCAACACAAACTATTAGGAGATGTGATAAAAATGAAATCCAAATAGTAAACATATAGGAAATAAGATGAAACTACAAAATACCAAGCCTCTGAGAACACCAATAGGCCTTAATGGCCCTGACAAGCCTCACCTGGAGCTTCTGCCCACACCTCTGTATGTGGACTCATAAGCCTCATTTGAACTCAGGCTTAAGACCTAAGGTGTGGTTTGAATGATGCTGTGGGTGTTCCTCTGACTCCTGGATAGCTCTCAGACCTATATTGTGGACAGTTTTTCTACTGGACGGGTAAATTTCCTGCTTCTCTTCAGTCTTGTCTATGTTTTCTAGATGGACTTTGGACACACGTTGTGACCTTATCTCTGCTCTTGTCTCCTGTTGTTCCTGACTAGACTTCTTGCATGAACCTGGTTCATTGCTTTGCCTTTTCTGGGACTGCTAGAGAGTCTTATTACAGTAAGTACCCTGCTCTATGTTCAGGTGTTTTGGGACTGTTCCCTGGTCAGTGAGGGTGCTGTCTGCACTGAGTCATCCTCAGCTAGGGGTTTGCCTTCCCCTATGGAGCAGCAGGTCATTGCTACTCTCTGACACAAATGAATCCTTTGAACTGGTTGAAATTGATTAGGCTGTAGTTGACAAACATACATTTGTCCCAAATTGAAACAACTGAGCCTGCAGATTTGACCTCTGAAATTTGAAGAGGAAAGCTGAAAAACAAAAATAATGGTTAAAACAATATTTGCTTTGGATTCTGCTGTGATAAATAACTGCTTAATACGTGGCTGGAAGAAAGCATCCTAAAATTTTATCTGTAGAAGTTCGTTATGCAGATATGGGCTAGGTGAGGTAAAATGCATGAAAGCAGTATGTTTTCACAGTTACTTTTTCAGTGAATAAAGTTTCCTGGCTCCAGGGATAGAAACCATCATGGCAGGCAGATGTGAAAAATGGGAGCTCAATGAGGAGGAAGGATTTGTTTAGTCTTGTCTTAAAACTTTCTTAATTGAATGAAATTAGCAAATTCCTTGAAATACAAACAGCTCCCTGACAGTTTTGCCAAATAACTCTCACAAACAGCAAATACTCAACAGGAGCCAGGGGGGGTGGGTGGGGGCGAGGTGGGATGTGTGTGCTGCTGCATAGCATAGAGCTGTGCATCTGATAGAAGTAGGACTAGAAAAAAAAAAAAAACCACAAAGGAAAACAAGAAACTCTTGTTCCAGGACATTGGTAGTATTTTTTAAAGGAATAAAAAAACCTAGATGGAACAGATGTGTGTAGTGCAAAATGTTTTCTGAATAATACTGAACCATCTGACCAAGTACCCCCACCAGAGAAGAAAGAGTTTTTGGAGGTTATTGAAGAAATATATCAAGAAGCATGAGTGTTTGCTATCCTTGATTCTTGTTTGTAGTTTGTTTCTTCAGGATTTTAAATTGCAAACTGCAAGAACTGAAAGAGATAGGATAATAAAGTATATATCATGGCATATGTGTCTTGGTATTTATAGCATGGTATGATGACTTTGTGTTGCATGGTAGCAACTTCCAGAACTGAAACATTACTATTAACCTGTGATAAGCGTATGGCCAAAAATCTGAAATTAAGCCCAAATAAGCCAGAGCTACTTCAAAAAGAAGTTCTGTTATTTGGGCCTACAGTCAAGGAAGGGGGAGTTCTAGTGATAACAACACGTATTATATAGGGATTGCTAGTACTGTAAGCACTCCCAGATGTGTGTAGTTTTAGTTTTTAAAAATAGCTGCTTTTGTGAATGGAGAAGGAAATCAATTTGAATGTGACTTGGTACTGACATGGTTAAAACCAGCTGTGTTGGCCTCATTTGGTTTCAAAATGGATTCTTGCATGCATGGGCTTGGACAGCCTTGAAACAAACAAAAAGGCTAACAAGGCTGATGTCCTATGTGGAAAATCTGAGCTTTATAAAAAGAGAAGTAAATGCACATATGAGTGTTGAGTAAGTCTGAGGAGTGTTTTCACTTTTTAGAGGTATGAGGAATTTCTGTGACTAAGATGCTGTCTACATTTGGCTCTTTAGAGTCAACGATCCTGGTGGTCAGACTCTTTACAAGCTGGAAAATCTGCAGTGATGTTGTGATCAGACACATGGCACTGCTGAAGTTTGAGCCACCACAGACAGTGAGGAAAAGCTGATTTCCGAGTTTTCCTTGGAAAGAAGGTGATAAGTTTGCTTTTCATGGCTTATAGTAAATATACATGGTTATTCTTTGAAAGACTGTATGGTTGCAGGTTATGTAGACATAAATGGCATTCGATTACCTTAAGTAACTGATGACCATGGCTGTGGCAACACAGAACTCAACTCTAGCTGTAAAATTCAAACGAAGCTATCCATGGGCACAAATTAAGGTGTAAGTGACCAAACCAATCTAAGCTATGTAATGGTAGAGTACCTGAGATAGCTGTCTGAAAACTAACATAGGTTTGACCACAAGACTAGTGGTTAAGCATTTATTACAATGTACATAAAGGCTAAAAGAAATAATAAAGTCTTAGAAAAGAGATACCAGAAGACATCTTCCTTTTATTTTTTCTTTTAAACATGTGTAACTTGCATGATTAGAAATTTCCTGATGAAATCAAAAGCTTGGATTTTAAGGTTATAGTTAAAGTAATTGTTTTGAGAACTAGGAACTATTAGTGATTGATTAGTATGCTTATTAGTTCAATGGAAAAGGGGGTTCCAAGGCTATGTCACAATGCAAAATTGCCAGACTTCTATCTAACTCCTGCATAGGCATACAAGTAACTCATATGAATTCTAGTTGATTAATGTCTTTCTCTGTGTAAATGTGATCTGAAATGTGTTATGTGCTTTTTATCAGGTTGTTTATTCCTTGAACCTGATGTGTGCAAATAATTTTAGAGATGCTGTGAGAGTGCATACTCCTCTCCAAGGTTTTAAGCAGACATAGTATAACTAGTTGACATTCCTGTCTGTCCACTGGATAATTAATTCAAAACTTAATAGTTTAATATAGAACCAAAATGTTCATTGTATGAAATGTCATAGTAGGTTATTTTGTTAATACGTTTCAAGGTTCAAACCTCTGCTGGAACCATTACAGAATGGCGTTCTAAAGGTTGTAAGACTCCAGTTTGGTTAGAAAGGTTTGAAAAGATCATCAGGCAAATAACTAGGAGAGTGAGAAACACAGGACAGCAAAGAAGAAAGGTCTTGGTTTAAAAAAAAAATTGTGTCTTTCTGTCTATCTTTTCATCCATCTAGTAAGGCTTCCTAGGTGTATGCAGTCTTATCAGATGAGATGAAAGCTTTGGTGATATCCAAAGGTCTGTTAGGCTGACCAGATATGAGGGAGCTGAGGGCTGAATCTCGTTGTTTCTGCAACTAATCTAGCAAATAAGATATGACCTCATGGGGAGGCTTTAAAAATAGTGGTAGCAAAAACTTATTTTAAGGAGGGCTAACAAGTATCACAGCACATGGAAAAAATGATACACATATTGTATGGTGAATCAGCATTGCTTTGACTCCCAGACTTTTTTTAGTGTGTAGCGAAGGTTCTTCAGGAAGAGACCGCAAATTCCACTCTGCTTCTGAAGTTAATAGGAGACATCTACATTTGCTTGACAATAAATATTCGTGAGGAGAGGAAGTGCTTTATGGAAAGTGTATCCTCAGGAAATCTCTCACTCATAGGTGATCTGCAGGAGGAAGTGATCAGGCTGAGAAATATCAGTGATCATACGAAAATCAGTAGTATGCTAAATGAGGAAGCTGAAATTGAAAACAAGTACACCATCCTAAAGACAAACATGCCATCCTAATAGCAAATGAAGATCCTCCATCCATAGCAGAAAAGGAAAGCTTATGTAGGCAATAGGTGATAAGATTCACCACCACTACTCCTAGGAGAAAACAATATAAGATTGCTCTTTCCATCAGTCTCAGGAGACAATCTGTCCACATAACAGTCCAGGGCATGTGTTGCCTCTTGGGATTCCAAATCTAATACAATATTTAAAACTTTCTGAGGTTCATTGAAGCCACCCACTATCACCCACCCATGTGGACACGGTGCTAGGAATCATTCCAAATGGATAAAAAGTGACTTCTGGCATTTAAGAACAGGGTGAGTAGATCACTTACCTTGTGAAAAGAGGATTTTCTATAAAAGAGAAGCAACATTTAAAAAAGAGTCTAACTGGATATGTAAGTCTTGGACCAGGACAAAAACTATGAGGTACAGTCTATGTAGGCTCAGTCTAATGGGCCACTTTATGACCTCTTGTACGACCATAGTCAGAAGGAATAAGTAGGAGGAAATGTGAACTCCTAGTCCATGTTTAAATTATGATTTAATTGAAAAAGAAGAGAGGTGATGTGAAATGACAGAGAGCTAACAGGGAGTTTGGTTTGGGGAAGGAGTAGCCCAAATATCAAAGAGATGTGTTCTCATATACTAAGAAGGGAACTAAGCCTGCTCAGGTTTTCTCAGTGATGAGGGAGACAAAAACCCAAGACCACTATAATAATGACAGTTTATGACAAGCCACCAAACCTGGATGATCAGCGGGATGGGAGTTTTTGCTAGTGATTTGTAGAATCATCCAGAGTACAGGATTTAGTGATAACAGAGGATTTAAACTGTCTGGATTTCTGTTGGGAAAATATAACAGGACACAGGCTATTCAACAGGTTCTTGAAATGCATTGGTGATGTTTTTGATAAAAATTGTGGAAAAAAACAGAAAACACCCCAACAAATAGAGATGAAAATATTTGAGATTTGATTTTTCATTTTGAGAGTGAAATGAGACTGTTCAGGCAGAAAGTAAGACAGATTGCGGTGATCAGGAAGTGGTAGCCTAGGAGGACTCCTGGTAAAACAGAAATGGTGGATTTTAGGGAAGTAGACTTCAGTAAGCTCAAACATCTGGAAGATATAATTTTATAGGAAGCTCATCTGAGAGATAAGGGAGCCAAAGCGGGGGGGGTGGGGGTGGGCGGGGACGGGGAGACGGGTGGGCAGAGATTCCTTAAATACATGAGTAGTAAGGACATAATTTTCCATTTTGCACGAAAGATAAGAAACGTAGAAAGATAGCAGCTTTTAAAAATCAGGTGTTCTTCATTTAACTCAGGTGAAAGAAGGATGCAGAGAGGAAGAGAAAAGATCAGGTTACTCTGAGAAACACAGCAAAACCAGGAAGATAATGGCACAAAATAGGAAACAACTTGCACAAGTAGCAAGAAATAATTGGCTGTGTGCTTTGGCACTAAGAGGAAAGTCAAGAAAATTGTCATTCTGTGGAAGGGACAAATTTGGTCACTTTGCACAAGTAACACCTAGGGAACAGATGTCATTAATGTGATTTTTGTTATCAGTCTTCACTAAAATGTTCAGCTGCAAGAAGTAGCTAATTCAGTGTAGTTCTATGAGAAAGAGATTGGGAATCCCAGCCTTGGATGTGGAACATACAGTTTAAAGGCAATTAAGATGAAGTAGATTTTGCCAAATTGGCTGAGCCTGAGGAACTTCATCCCAGGGTAACTGCAGAATTACCTGCTGTAATCAGCAGCCTCTGCAGCCAGACCTGGGATGGGGTGTTTTCTCATGGTTTTGTACTGTGTGAACTCTGCATTGGCAACTGAAATGAAATTTGTGTTGGTATTGGAAGTCATTTTCTCTTCTGCTGTTCTGTCACTGGGGAGCGACATAGCTTCCTGTCCTACGAAGTTATTTGAGTAATTAAATTCAGTGAAGCTTCCTCTCCTGGGTCTTAAGATACAGCTGCGACACCAAAGGATTTTAGACTGGGAGGGGGGTGTGTGTGTCGGGACACACACACAAGTTTTTACACCAGGTTTTGCTGTTTCTACCTGAAGAAGCCAAATAAAATTGTTTTCTCAGGGAGTAAAAGGGGATGCGAGTGTTCAAGTATTTGTTTGAACTGTGCAAGAGAAGCAGAATTAATAAATACTCAAGCCATTTTATGCAGCCTGTTTTCACCTGTAGCATGTTATTTTTCTGAGTGCATGAGTTTAAATAGGGTGTCTCTTGGCAGATTTTACTTATGATAGTTGGTAGTCTAAAAATAGCTATGGAATTTTAGTGCTTACTTGGGCTGTTGGTTTAACGTGCATCCTTGAAAGCTGAGCAGAACATCTGTGTCTATAAATCTACTCCCACACTAGGTTTAGGGCAAATTATGGAAAAATCCTAATTTTAGTCTGTAACTGGTGATCTATTTAGTTAAAATCGTTAAGGTAGTATTTTTTTTTTCTAGGCAAGCAGTTATGGTCTATGGAAACTAAATTAGGTGGAAGTCTTACTTTTATGGTGTTACAAATCAGCATTTCAGAGCTATTTTTTCACAACAGAATTGTACTGTACTGGAAGTTTAAAAAGTTCAGAGTAGATTTTTATTCTATGCCAAATTATGGAATGTTTTGGTAACATTTTGGAGGAAAATACAGGAATGTGTGTTTATATATGTGATCTAATGACTTCTGCAGAGATGCTGTATAGATATGTAGCATATATGTGTGTATTTTGTGTATACACACATATGCATGCAAAGATACTTTTATATAATGAAATTGTATTGACGAGGAGAATGTAATTCCTTAAATATACATGTAAGGCAAATACAGAGGCACTGTAGAAATACAACAGTCACGTATTGCTACATAACTGTTGTTTTTTTTTAACCTGTGTATATGTATGTGTGCGCATATGCATACTGAAAATCCACTTCTACGTCACTCAGTCCTGATGCCAATGGATTCAGCACCTGGAGCTGGTTGGGTTGGTCAGTAGGCTGTAGTTGGACATACAAGTCAGGAAGTCCTCCCAGATTATTCTGTTACCTGCAGAGTGGTGGAGAAAAGGCTACGTGTGAGTCCAGCACATCCCACAATAGTCTGTGGTTACTGACCAATTCTTTGTGCTTTGAGAGAAATGCTGAAATAGTGGTGGGGTTTTTTGGTTGTTGTTGTTTTGTTTGCTTGTTTTTGTTTTGTTTTTGTTTGTGTGTTTTTTGTTGTTGTTGTTTTTTGAAGGGGTGGTTTTTGTATGAAACTACTTTGTGCATTGTAAGAATCTAATAACATTTTTGATTGCATAAACTGAAGATTTGGTATTGATACAGTAATTACTGAGACAGCGATCTAATGGTGTAGTTGTGAAAAATGTCATGGAATGTCTTAGAATGAGAAGTGTCTATAATCACTCTTAGATGAATGAAGTACATGCTGCTGATGCTCGATGTGGTCTTGTCTCTTCCAACTCAGCTTTCTCTTGCATAGGTTTCTGTCCCATCCTTTGTGCTGGCAAAAATTGTCACATAGCAGGACTGTGAGGTGAATTTGTGTGTCAGCCTGAGGGAAAAGTAACCCAGGAGGAAAACAGGTGGGATCAGATCCTGACCTGATGCACATTACAGCCATGTTAGCATTTGAATGAGGTAGATTGTACAGATGCATGGCTGACGACAAAGCTCATTACATAGGTAGTATATACGAACAGCTGAAATTTTGTTTACAAGCTAGTTTACTCCCCTAATTAAGACTTCTGTTATAAACCAGAATTCTTCATCAAGGTATTTACTTCATCAATCCTTAATGCAGATTTCCAGGCTTGCAAAGGAGTGCAAGGTCTGGTTGGAGTTCTGCAGCAAGAGGAAGTGAAATAGATTACCTCAGAATTGCATAATGCCTTTCAGATATGCTGAAGAAGTACTTAAAGGTCCAGTTCGTTTGAAGTGAGGACCCTGCTGTGGCACAGCCTGTTCACTGTCTGAACTGCAGAGCATGCCAACATCAGCATTACGACATGGATATGTGACTGCCATTTGGATAAAAATATCAAGGTTGGCTTAAATTTGCCTACTTTGTGTGGCATCATACCTGTTCCAGAACCTACCTGAAAAGTCGAAACCTAGATATCCTGAGATTGGAGACTTCCTAAGAATAGATCTGTCTGACATAGCCTGAAGAAATGGAGATTTTTTTTCTTTCTCTCTTTGAGGAAACTTGTGTGCTTGCTTCTGCTGCCTAAGCCTCTAGTTAGTTGTGCCTTGAGTGTGTTGTCAGATGCCACCAGTGTTGAGGCCTGTCAGCACTTTGTTGGACCACTGGTGAAATGGAGCATTTAGGGGATGCTGCCTCCTGAAATTCTTGAAGATTTCCTCAGTTTGTCCTGTCATTAAGTCAGGGTATATTCTTGATGGTTTCAGACTTTTGGTTCTATTATGTGCTGTGTTTGTTGGCAGGGGGTGCTACTTTAAAGAGCTGCCTGAAGTTTACTGCTAATAGTGCAGATTGTAATGAATTAATTCCTCAGCAGTGTGAATTAAGTTTGAAGCATACATAGGTCAAGGCATATGTTTTGAGTGAAAACTGGCTCTGAAAGTTGCTGAATTCTCAAGATCCCTAGGATTTGCCCACCTGTATTTGCATGTGGTGGTAGAAAGCTGCAGCTAGTGTGGGCTGGGATGTCCTGTTCCTCTTTGAGATTATGGAATGACAAGAAAAAAAGCTGCCAGAACTATCTTCATGCAAAAGCAAGGACCTGTTAAACTGTTGCCTTACAAGTCAGAGCTCAACTTTTCAAAACTTTTTTCAAATGTTTTTTGTGCACTGTCAGCAATATTGTTCTCTGATGAAGAAACAAAGGGTCAGGTTATGGTGTCTTCCTTACTACATCTGTTGGTGTTGCTGAGAAAAAGTTTTACTCTTTCCCAGTCATAAGTACACAGTGCTTTGAATTTTTGGTACTTTTACCTCATTCATGATAACTTCTGTACTTCTGTTGTTATCCATGTTGTTATCCATCCACACAACAAAACCACATTGAAATAATGTAAATTTTTGTTAGCTTTGGCTATTTGTTACACAGGTTTGTTGGCTGTAATATTCAAGAGTGGGTTGCCTCTACCTGTATCAGTAGCTGCTATTAGTGTTTATGGTCTGTTCTAATATTTTTCAGAAGTTTGTCTCCTGTCATGATAAGTATTGTCACAATATCTAATAGTATTTCTCCTTCCAATGATGTTAATGTGATCTTTATCCATATTTGCATCTCACCATGGATCTCTTATAAACTTTCACCTTGATTCTAGTAAAAACTCTATCTTTTCAAAAATGGACTTATAAAAAAACATGTCTTCCTTCGTAATGCCTTATAGCTTGTTGCATATTCCAGAGCTCTCGTCTTCAACACTATCTTTCCTGAATGGTATCTGTCCTTCTATATCTATTCTCCAGTTCTGAATTCTATATTGTCAAGCTTCTCTTTTCTCCTTAACATTCATTTTCACTTCCTATAAATGTATTTCAAGATCTTGCATTATGTTGAGAAAGCTCCTGAGAGTTGTTTATACATCAGAGTTGTTTCTTACTCTGTTGTTTATACAGAGCAGACTCAGGCATGTCACTTCCTGTTACCTGATTGCTGTTCATAGCCTTAATTATTTTTATTTACCATATGTTCTCCTGCTACCACAGGTTTTTAAATCCATTTCTGAATTCTCATTTTACCTATAGGTTCTTTTTTCCAGTAGTGTTTGGAGATCTGTCATTTCTCAGTTTAAAACTGTTCTTATCAGTTGTGTTGGCTTTTATCCCAAGTAGCTATTCCCTTAGGCATTCAAGTCAAATTTATCTTTTGAAAAATGCCTTCCTTCAATAAATGGATCTCACCAGTCAAACATTACAGAAGTTTTCTTATACCATTCATTATTTAGCTATTGGTTAGTTTATTCTCTTATTAGGCTTGTTTACTCCTCCTTTGGAGACTTGATGTCCCTGAAGTTCATACAAATATCTACTTGTTTGCAAGTCTTCCCTGAAGCAGTTAGTCCTTGATAGATTCCCCCCACCCTAATACACCCCCCCAGTGGGAATTGGGCAGCATTGGTTTTTGGAGGTTTGTCACTGTTTTCCAGATTCCTTATTATGCTTTTCAGTTGCAGGTCCACCTGCCAGGCCAGTTGCATCTAACAGACATGTTACTATTTTATTTTTTTGATCTTCTTCCATGGCCAGGCCAACAGCCAGTAATAGGGAGGCTGCAGTTGCACAGGCCTACCTCTCAGTGTGGTACTCTGAATGTCCAGCCTTCTCCTCTGTGTGCCACTTCTGTCTGGGGCTCTGAAGGTTCTTTCTAGTATCATCAGTGGAATTCTCAGTCTTTGAGCTCACTGTGTATGTGGGCATGTTCCAGGTACTCACGAAGGGAAAACAAAGATCCCACTATTTCATTATCTTGTACCCTGATGCTAGTACACTTCAGGGATAAGCATCAGCCTTAATTGAAGTCTAATTGCCATTACTTATCCAACCCTGTCTTGGAGTTGTAGCCAGAAGAGCTAGTTGCTTGTCTGACTTACACTCTCTTTAAATTTTCTGTTTGTTAAACTACAATGCTGAGTTGAATCCAGACTACTGGCTCTTCTCAAAGGTGACTTAATCATTGTCCTGTATGTTATTAGTGCCTTGAAACTTCATAATTTCTCTTGGTCAAGATGCGTCAAGATTGCGTATGCTATTATACTGTTTACCGGGGCAGGGGCAAGACCAAGTTGTGCCTCTCTTTCTCTACAACAATTTTTCTTAAATATATATATATATATATCTATATATATATATATCTGACTGTGTGGTTGTTTCTTTTGTTCTGCTACGTATAGAAATACTAATTTTCAAAGAAAAGACAAAAACATATTTAAAAATATATATTTATAACAATTGTGACGATGCTCCAGAATTAAATATATACCTTGAGTAAACTGAGTAGTATTTCAGTCCAAAAGTCCCAAAGTATTTCAGTTCCATTTAGCACAGTGCACATGTATTTTAGGATAAGAAGGAAAGAAGGGTTTCAACAAGAAGGTCAAAGTTCAGGGAGATGGGAGAGTGGTCTCTAAACCAGAAATCCACCAAAACCACCAAGGTGGTTGTACCAGGACTTAGAATTTTTGGGGAGTTTTTCAGGAACTTGTGAATTTATGGACTTCAGAACTTGTAGGATGAAGAGTTTTCTGATCTGGGACTTTGAGATAGACATCAAGCTGAAAGGCTGAATGAGGCATGATTATACAGAGACCCTGTACTTGGATCCATAAGTCAGCTGATTTAGCCCTTAAATACAATCTCTGTGAATTTTTAACCCTTTTTCATCTAATGGTGTTGAACTTTGTATTATACTATTCATAGGGGACTCTTTATTATAAAGTTCTCCTAGTAGAAGTATTTTGAGTGTAATTGGCTCACCTTTTGATCATACCTGGGATGCAAGAATGAATGGTGTTTTAGGTTTGGGGGACGATTTATATATATCTATATATATAAATTTTTTTTTTTTTTTTTTCCTTTAGTCATTTGTTCCAAAGCAGTTTTTCCATTGCTGTAAATCAATTCAGAACCAAAGCCACCTTGAAACTTAGGACATCAGAATCAAGGATAGTCTTGAAAATAACTAAAATTCATATTTTTCCAAGCATCTGGAACTTATAGGTTGGGCTTCTGCCACATTGTCATATTGTATTTACAAATCATTCATTTCTCTTTGCCTTTTTTGTTTTCCCCCTTCTGCTTTATTCTGCTAAGAGCACCCCAAAATACTTCAGTTTAATGATTATTTATTTGTTGCTAGATACAAAGACTTGTAGAGTGTACCAAGCTGGCAAGTGCAACTGGTGGAAATAACAGCAGTGCAAGAGTTGGACAGGGAATCTATTCAGTAGGGCTAGGTGAATAAGCTCTTCTTAACATGGAGGTGTTGATGAGTGGGGAACACATTTCTCGGGTTTGCCTGAAAAAAAACACCAAACAAACAAACCCAAACCAACAGAACCAAAAAAAACCCCAAACAAACAAAAACCCCACAAACACCCTCCCCAACTTATATGTTTTAAACAAACTTAAAGGTAGGTTCTGTTTCCCTTACTTGATAGTCTCTGGTAGGTGTCTGCTGAATACCTGTGTGGCTAAAGTGCATTTTTTCCTTCCCAGGTGTGGGGATCTGAACCTGTTTCATGAGGTCAGTGGTAGCTACTGTGGATAACTGAAAAATGTTACCAAAATAAAATGTACAAATAATACTTCTTTGTGGGAAGGATGGGATAACTGAGAGCCTTTTCAGTACTGAAATGTGTGGAAAACACAAAAGGAAGTATAAACAGTGTTTCACTTTGTAACCACATGGCCTTGGAAGGTGGTGGGGCGGGGGAGGAAGAGAGAAAGACAATAGGAAAACAGCAAAATGGCTGCTTTAGCATGTTTAATACTGTTTAATGAAATTATTCTAGAACAAGGCTCATGCTATATGGTAAATAAAGCTTACATTTAAATTAAAATTGTCACAATAAACTATGAAGCTAAATGCAAGGAGGTTAAAAAAAAAAAAAGGCTAAATATATAGGCAGAAGTAAAACTTCTGCAGTTGACATAATTGTCATTCAAAAAAACCCAAAACGTACTGACAATTTGGAGCAAATGCATATTGCCTGTGTGTGTTGTGGGGGGTAATTCTTCAAATGCCAAAAGAAGGATTCAATGGGTAAAGAACAGGAGTAAACGTGCCATGAGTAAAAAAGGCTTCTGAAAATGTGAAGAAGTCCTTCAAAATGTTGAGGTTGTAGCTAAATAAGAACAGAAAGGCAGTAAAAAAAAAAAAAAAAAAAAAAAAAAAAAAAAAAAAAAAATAGTGTTCAGAAAAGAGTTGAAGAAATAACTTACAAGACGTATAGATATGAATAACAAATCACTTCTCCTGGCATGTTCAAAAAATAAGCCTGCTGGAGAACTGTAAGTCCAAGAGATGATCAACATGTGAAAGAGCAGACATTACAGCTGAAAAATTAAACAGTTTTTTAAAATGTGTGTGTATATTCAAGAAGAACTTGGTGAGATTTTCCAGATGGTAATACTTTTTGATAGGGAAAAATGTCAGAGGATCTTTCTCAAATTTAGTCATTGATAGATGAGGTCTCTTAGCAAACAGATGAAAAGGACAAGAATAAATCTCTAGACAGAAATGACATTCTCTCAAGAGCTCTAAAGAAACTTGGAGATGAAACAGCTGAGTTACTAAGACACATGACCAGTTACTTTAAATCTATCTTTGTACCAAAGATGGCTAATGTGATACCAGTTTTATAAAACATTAGCTGGAACAAACTCTTCTGAACAATATCAATGTTAGATGGACAAGTGGAAAACATATACTTGGCCTAAGCCTTCATCTTGTGCTAAAAAAAAAAAAAAAAAAAAAAAAAAAAAAAATAAATCTGGTCTGCCACTGTTCTCTGGATCCAATAAACCTATTTCCAAAAATAGTTTGTCATGATTTCTCACCAAAGTCTTCTAAGAACTGAAAGACCATGGAATATCAGGGTAGGTTCTTATATGCAGATATATTTTATATTATATAATAAACTATAAACTTATATTATAAACTATGGAGGAGGACAGATAAGACATTGTTTGTTGCAGTGGAAGGAATTTACCAGTGAAGTCTCCTATTCAGTGTTCCAATGTGCTTTTTAGCGTATTCATAAATGATCAGAAGAAGAATGAATACTAAGGAAACAAAGTTTGCTGATGATACCATATACTGATGATAAAGAGCTGCAAAGAAATCCAAGAAGGCTATGATAAAACAGCTGATTAAATTGAGTGTAGATTAATAGATAATGATGCTCTTAAGTGAGGGGAAGGGGTGAAATGGTCCTAATTTTACATATACTTGGATGTGTTGTGAGTTGACTATTACAACACTAAATTTCATTCTTTGTGGTAATAGCCTTATGGAAACAGCAGAGTACTTCTCAGTAGCAGTCAAAAATCAGATAGGATATTATGAATTTTTGTGAAAGGAACAGAGAACAAATCAGAACCTCATTACACCACTTTGCAAATCCATCATGTACAGTCATTGTGAATATACTGTGGAATGCTAGTTTCTCAAATTAAAAAGAATATTATCAAGTGAGAAAAAGCACTTGTAAGAAAAGAAAAAGGAGATGGGGATGGTGTAACAATGAAGTGTCTGAGATTTTATTTTTGAACAGAAAATACAAGAAAATTAAAAAATACAGACTTATTTGCATATGTGATGTGGCTGAACAATCATTTTTTCTCTCTCCTTTTCCCTTTTCTCTTTTCCCTTTTCCCTTTCCTTTTTTTTTTTGACTATTTCCATGTTTGTGATTAATTTATGAGCAATATGTGGAACTACAGAATCAAAAAAGTGTAGCTCAGGGTTGACAAAGGTGACTTTTTTTTGCCGTGAGGACAGTGGTTTTAGACATATATTTGTGGAGTGCAGATGCTGCCCTCTGACCCTACAGTCATGATGGAGGACCCAAAATACTGTAATAATGTGAGAAAGCATGCATAACTAAAACTTGACGTCCCCCCAAAAAATGTGGAGATGATCATCATGTGCCACATTCTGGAAGACATAAAAAAAAAAAAAAAAGTGCACACAATTTGAGAAGAGACAAGACTTGTATTAGTATTGTATCACTTTTCAAGAGTTTACAAGACCTCAAAACATACCAAAGCATGAAAATAACACCACTGCTAGACTGAAGGTCATTCCTGATAAAGACAATAGACAATACTATAATATTAATCTGATAGCAGATGGGATTATTGGTTTTTCTTTTTAGTTGAGTTGAGCACTGGCACATAAACCATGGTGAGGCCAAGGACAAACATTAAAATAGAAGATAAGGGTGGCCAAAAAGAAGATGGATACACTTCAGGGTAAAATGTTCTGAACATAATATCCTAAAGGAATGGAGTAAATAAAAGTATGGGTGAATAAAGACAATGTGAAAATACATAAAAGGCTCAGAATGCGTAGATGTTTATAATAATAACAGCACACCTATTTCACTAGGAGAGGGGGTGATTGCTGGAGGAATGGGGGAATTTGAAAAAGTGTTTGAGATATTAATTCTATAAAAAACCAAATTTTTTAGCATGCATGAACAGAGCTAAATTCACCCAATTCTTTCATGACTTGTGTCCTGCAGCAGAGTATGATATGCTTGTTGCTCTGGAGGGCAAGTAATCCATGCAGTGGATACAGCTGCTGTTCTCTGCAAGGGTGGGGAAAAAAACCCCACACAATCAAACATTTTCTAAATTTGTATATCCTTAATAACTGTGTATGTAAAAAGAGGAATATTTTCAGTACTGCAGTTGGAGATATCCAACAAATAGTGCTTGCTGCCCATTTTTTTTTTTTTTTTTTTTTTTTTTTTAAATTATTCTTGTTGCAGTGGTAGAGGTCTGGAAAGTGTCCTGGGAGAAAGAGGTTGTGTACAAACATCTGTATGTTTTCAGCAATCTGTTTGGAAAGCATTGTTTCCTCAGGCTGCTGTATTAGTTATCATTGGCACCCAATGCATTTTACAGTCAAGAACAATAGTTAATCCTGCAGTGAGCAATAAGACCTATATACAGAACCTTTTGATTTAGGGCAAAACTTTAGGAAAGCTTTACTACAGGATTCAAAGGAAGCTTTGAAAAGTGCCAGAGCTCTAAGCTGAAGTGAACCAAGGAAATGTGTGCACTGTCTCCTGTAACACCGTTCCTTGGAAGAGCCAAATGTGCTTCAAATGGACTTCGGATGAACAGTGATGTTGATGCTATTAGGGCTTGTGCCATGAGAATATATGCATAAGTAATGGCTTAGAAATGTGCTAAAACTGCAGGCAAAAAATAAAGCAAGAAAATCCATCTGAGGAGCACTGGGTGAAAAAAGATCCCATGGAGTAAAGTGAACAGAGCTGTTAGCCTTGGCTGCCCATCTGTTCTTTCAGTCCTCTGAGAAAGCCCTCCCTGAACATGCTGTCACTAAAAAGGTCACCATAAAAATCAAATACATTTGGGCCAGCCCTCGTTTACTTTAACAATAGCTCCTAGTGGGAGCATAGGCTGTTTGCAGCAAAGTGTGGGTACAGCTATGCCATTACAGGGTTGTGAAGATAGGAAAGACCCTCCTGAAAAGGAACGTGGGGTCTAATCGACAGTGTACTTCAGCTACAGATGGACAAAGTAAAGGTTGATTTGCTGCCTGATACTTTTTTTTCCTCTCCCTCTTCTCAGAGAACTGAAAATCTGCATGTCTGCAGAGTCAGAATGTTATGTTTCAACTGCAGGTGTATACAGGCAGAGCAAAATGAAAACCTCAGCATTTTGGTGTTCAGGAGAGACCCATAATCCATAAAAACCAATGTTGTGCTATGAAGTTACAGAGCTGACTGATTCTGTAGTGCAGAAACAGAAGTAGTTTGAAATATCGTGTTGGAAAATATAGCATTCCTGACATATCAACATGTACTGCAGAGGAGTAGATGTTTTCTTCTCTGCATTCAATAGAAGATGAATTAGTGGTCAATCAGCCAGCCGTTTTACTCAGAAAAGTATTAGAGAACAGCTACAGTGGGCATGGTGTCACTGGGGTGGGAAGAGACCTGCTGGTTAGAAACAAGCCCCATGGCCTCTGCTGCCGTTTTGCAGTATCGTATTCCCAAATGAGATGGAACAAGGACTTATCACTACATGATAATATAATAGGAAATATCAGTGTTATCACAGGAAATATAAGGTTGTGGGTTTTTTTTTTTTTTGGTTGTTGTTTTGTTGTTGTTGCTGGTTTTGTTTTGTTTTTGTTTGTTTATTTGTTTTGTTCCTTGGGAAAGGAAGATACAAATAAAACATTTGGGGTCCTCATAATAAGAAGGACATTGAAGTACTAGAGGGAGTGCAGTAGGGGGCGATGAAGCTGGTGAGGGGCCTGGAGCACAAGTCTGATGAGGAGTAGCTGAGGAAGCTGGGGCTGTTTAGCCTGGACAAAAGGAGGTTGAGGGGAGATCTTATTGCTATCTACAACTACCTGAAAGGAGGTTGTAGCATGGAGGGGGTTGGTCTCTTCTCCCAAGTAACAAGTGATAGGACAAGAGGAAATGGCCTCAAGTTGCACCAGGGAAGGTTCAGATTGGATATTAGGAAAAAATTATTCACAGAAAGGGTTGTCAGGCATTGGAACAGGCTGCCCAGGGCAGCAGTGGAGTCACCATCCCTGGAGGTGTTTAAAAGGCATTTAGATGAGGTTCTTAGGGACATAGTTTAGTACCAGAATTGGGTTAAGTTATGGTTGTACTTCATGATCCTGAGGGTCTCTTCCAAATAAAACGATTCTATGATCTCAAACTGCCTTTGCAAGAGGTCTTTGGAAGTGGTTGTTTGGTGGTGTAGAAACTCTTCTAAGCTAAAGCAAATGAATTCGGTCTTGTACATGAAGTGAAACATGTTTTCGCCAGGCTCCTTGACTCCAAACATTACAAACCTCAAGGTAAACAATGCTTTTCTCTTGTTGTCCTGATTAATATTTCTGATTGGAATAGCTTAAACAGGAAAAATGGCAGAGCATCCCAGCAGAATTACCAAGGTCTTTGTGTTGCCAGCATTCTGCAAGGAATGTTTAGTGGGTTCAGTTGTCTTCAGGTGGAGAGTTGTTAATTAAGCTTGTGCATGTAAACCCCAAGTTTCTGTACAAAAAAGACCCTTCTCCTTGGTTTTGTGCCTAACTCTATCTCTCCATTTGACTGCTTTTCTGCTTTTGCAACACCTGTGATAAAAATAAAATGTTTCTTGTCAGAGAAATTGAAATACTCTGTTTGGCCCAAAATGAAAGTAGTTTTCCTTTTTGATATTGTTGAGGAGAACACAAATGCATTCCTATCTACTGCTGTCAAGCTGACTTTTTCATTTTGCTTGCTCAGGTTTTCATGTTTGTTTGTTCTCCAAGTAGAAATTCACTATTCACCCAGTCGTGCTCTGTGCCTCTCAGTGACCGACTGCTCCCCACTCATCTGCAGAATGAAGGGTTGAGCCTTAATGTGTGCCCTGAGCTTTTCTGTGCCTGAAGGGAAGGGACTGTGGCCATGTCCTGCTGAATTCAGTGCAGTGTAAAGCAGTGTAAAGCAGTGTCCACCACTGTACAGACAGTTTCTTGTAGCAGAGACAGGGTAGGGGGTAAAAGGAAAGCATGATACTTTTGTTGAAATGTAATTAGACCAGCTAAATTGGAATAAGAGATATATAAGTTGAAATAAGTGTATTCATGTGGTTTTTATCACTGTTTAATAGAATTAATATTATGTATTTGGTAAAATGATATGATTCTGATTGGAAACAAGTTTCACAACTTGTCTATAAATATTCTTCAGATGAGTAAAACTATAAAATTTATATTAGCACATTCTGAGTGAGCAATCAGGAAGGGTAGAATAAATATAGACAATGTTTTATCTTACAATAGATGGCAAGTCAGTGTTCAGCTTCTGTCAGAGAATATGCCTTAAAATGTGGCTACTGTAACATAAGGATACTGATTACCTGCTTTTTTTCCCCCAGGTTTAACCTACGTCACACAGACACTTTAGAATGAACCTAAGTTTTGTCAAGGATAAACCACACTTTGATTAAATGCAACTGCTTCAACACTTCCACAAAGTAATTGATTTTGTGTTAGAAAGGACCACTAGATCATTCAGTTCAAGCTAGCAAGGTAGCACAACCCCCAGATCATTACATGTGTAGAGCTTAACAACTCATAAACTGTTATACACTTTCAGAAGTGTAGGCAACCTAAATTTCAAAAACATAAGAGATGATTCATTATTCTATCTCAATGTTAAAAAATGGTGACTTAAATCTATTTGAATTTGTTTAGTGTTAGCTATGAGTTATGGGTTCTGCTTTTACTCTTTTAAACACCCAATGGTTTGTTTCAATGAACATATTTGTTCACTCTAATGAAATCACTGCTTGATCTTCTTGTGGTAGTATATGCTGCAAGAATAGGCTTAAATTGACTAAATTACTTTTCAGATTACTCTGCACAATTGTCCTCTCTAGCTTGCTTAATATTCTGCAGACTTTAGTGGATCTACAAATTGAATAATGAATCAGTTTTTATTAATTCCAGATAATTTATAAAATATTGTAAGACATCAATCTGTGTAACACACAAAATCATTTCCACTTGATGATTCTTAGTAACTGTGTAAGTAATTAAATAATTACTGTTTAAGTTCCATTAGCTATACAGATCTTTATTCATTTAATGTGATTTTGAGTGAGAGAGCAGAATGCTAGATTTTTTTGTCCCTTTGAAAAAAATGTTTTGGAGACTACTTGTCCACTGTTGACATCTGTCTTATGTGGTCACTGAAATGCATTTTCAAACATGTTAAATAAAATGGTTAAGTTCCTAGCTTTTCCTTCTGAGATATTTATGATACATGATTGGCAATCCTTTCTGGAATTATGCTATTGCTGACTTTGGAAGGAGCCTAGGCGATTGCCTAGTACAACAGGCATGCACAAAGCAGGGTTAATTAAAGCAGATTGCTCAGGACTGTGTCTAGTCAGGTTTTGAATATTTCCAAGGATGGGGACTCCACATCTATGGGAAGACTATTCTGGTGTTTGACCACCCTCAGAGTAAAGAAGCTTTTTCTGATGTTTAAATGGAATTACTTTTGTTTTAGTTTGTGCTCATTGTGTATTGCCCTATCACTGAATGTGACTGAGTCTGACACCGTGATCTTTACCTGCACCTTTTTATACTTATTGCTAAGATCCCCATAAACCTTCTCTTCCACATGTTGAACAGTTCTGGCTTTCTCAAGCACTTATGAGAGATGCTCCAATCTTCATGGCCCTCGTTGGCCTCACTCTACTAGGTCCGTGTCTTGTACTGAGGAGTCCAGACTTTGACACAAGACTCTGAAGTGCTCTCACCAGTGCTGAACAGAGGCAAAGAATCACCTGCTGGTGATGCTGTGCCTGATGCAACTTCTTTGCTATGAGGCCATATTGCTGGCTCTTGATCAGCTTGTTGTCAACCAAGACCCAGGTCCTCTTCTGCTTGTTTGTCCCTAGTGTGCACTGTTGCAAGGCGTTATTCATCGCCAGTGGCAGGACTTTGCATTTCTTTGTTGAACTTCATGACATTCCTCTCTGCCCATTTCTGCTGCATCTTGAGCTCTCTTTGGTGGCAGAACACCTATCTGGTGCTTCACTCACTCCTCACATTTTTTATCACCATTCTCATGGTGACATTAGCCATCTCTCTCAGTACTTGTGGATACACCCCATGAGGACCCATGGACTTGTGTATGTCTAGATTCCTTAGGCCTGTGGAAGCCCTCCTTATTGCCCATCATGTCCCTCACTAGATTTGACTTCAAGTGGGCTTTGGCTTTCTTAATCCCATCCTTGTGCACTCAGACAGTATCTCTATATATTTCTCCTGCATGGCCAGACTGTGCATCCCTCCCTTGCATGCTTCTTTTTGATGCTTAAGTTTAGTCAGCAGTTCCTTGTTTATCTATGTGGGCCTCCTGCCACCTTTGCCTGACTTTGTACATGTGGGGATGGACCACCCTTGAGCCTGGAGGATGAGTTCCTGGAAGAACAACTGTTCTGAAAGTATTTGCGAGTTTGGTTGCAAACAGCAAAAGAGAGTCTTGGAACTGCAAATAGTGCAGGAATAGAACTGTTCTAAAGTTGGGTGTTCTCAATTTCTGGGGTAAGTAGAAATACTGCAAAAATATTATTTCCTTGCATTTCTGTCTGCACACTGAAATACAGAGGTGTGTGGAAAAATGTAAACTGAAAGAATCTGGAGAAGTAGATTCAAACTTATCTGTCAAGTTTTGGCTTTGAACAAAAATCATGAAAGTGTAGGGTGCCTGGAAGTTTAAATGGACTGTAAAAATAATCTTTGATCTTATTAAGTTTCTCTAGGTATGATGTAATTCCTGACAGGCCTCTAGGTCAATGAATCTGCCTTCAATTCAAAGAAGTGCAGCTTTCTAAGATACGAGATAACTTCCATGTTGTATAATAATGAAGTTGATGCTTTTGATTGCCATTGTCCCTATCAAGCAATCGTTTCCTGTTTTGCAGGTCTATATAAGACAGCATGCAAAACTGCATTTCACTTTGCATTAATAAGAAAGATAACACATTTTGCATGTTGTTGCATTTTCAGAGATAGCAAAGGAAGAATAATCTCTAACATTTTGCTTTCTTATTATGGTCCTCAGTGCTCAGCTGCTGAAGTCTGGGAGGGAAGTTTACTGTAATTTCTGTTTTTTTTTTAAAAAATTAGACTGCACTATACTTTGACATCACTTTCATGGTGACAGATTAGAAGTATAAAATATTCCAGTCCTGCAATATAGCAAGGAAAAAAAAAAAAGTACACTTTTACTGTTAAGCTTTCACTTTCAATAAATAAATAAATTCAGTAAAGAAACTTGCAAATAGAAAAAACTTCTGTAAGCGTATTATATTTAGATACTGTACATAGCAGAGAAGCAAGTATGCTTCAGTGAAAATGTTGGGAGTTCATGGATCTGAATGCATGAGAAAGTTCATTTTGGGTGTGCTGTTTCAGCTCAGGCTCACTCTTTGGCTGAAGGCTTATGCTTGTTCAAAATATTTCATATTTGTTTTTTTCAGTAAATTCAATTCTTATAAGTGTATTGGCATTGTAACAGCCATGGCTAGAAGACAGCCAACTCTATCATTATTCAAATATGAAAGTTGCATAAGAAGAGCAGGGATACACCAGTAAGAGGAGGTAATGGTCTGGTTTGTTTTTTCTGATTGTTTTAGCACCTTTCAATTTCCTCAGCCGTCAGATTAGCCAAAAAAGTGTGAGTCTGAAAATCAGTAAAGGATCAGGAAGTAATTTGATGCTGTCAGTCTTATATATTTTGGCAACAGACTGTGAAAATGTGCAAGAATGTTTGCAAGTGGTTTGAATGAGTACGTGAAAAGACGTGGATCAGAGGTACCTTTTTGAAAAGAAAATCAAACAGTCTTAATACAAGAAGAGCTTTTTACATTTCCCTGGTGTGAATATTATTAGCAGCTACAGGCAGTCCTCATCTGGGAATTTGGGCCCTACTGTCTGGCCTTTCAATCAGATTAGTTGGCGATACTAGAAGGAACGAATAATACTTGGAGGAACAGTGCGTAGCTTAAGACAGCAAAAGACTGAATTGGCAACATGTGGCTAACAGCTCACAGACATCTGGTATAAGCCATTTGCCTGAGGAGTTATTTTTTGTTGAGTATCTACTCCAAATCTTTCCTTCTCTAACATAGGCATTTGCAGGAAATTGTATGAAGAAAAAATAAATACCATATCAGAGTTTTAACATTAACTTGACAGGAAAGGAAAAACCTTAGGTTTGGCCTTTTAAAGTTTTCTTTGTAATGTCTTAAGAAGGACTGGTGATCTATTGATTCTAGGTTTTTTTGGGTGGAGGCGGAGATGAGAAGGATTAGATTTTTTTCCTGCTCTATTTTTATCCTTAAAAGTATTGGCAGTGTTGTGGCATGATTAACTGATATGATCCAGCGGCTTCATGTTGCTCCTGGGGAATGATGCAGCTGTAAGTCTTGTAAAAAAACCTCATCCTGATGGACAATTTTGGTAGTCAATTTTTCCAGTGGTATGGAGCTGACACAGTATTTCCAGTTCTGTCTTCTTTCTAGCTTGGACTCGAAGAAATGAAAGAGGACAGACAGAATGCAGGTGCCACTATATCTTGTTCAGGCATTGACTATTGTAACTTATGAAGAAGGCTGTAAATTATAGTACATTGGATAGGCAGAGAATTTCACTTCTCTCCTTTGTTTTGCTAGTGCTTTCCCTAGGAGGATATAGGGGAGTGATAGGGGAGGCTGGGATTTTTCCAGTCTGTAACTGAAGGGATGGGAAAGTTAAATATTTAGCAAAAGAATTTTCTTGTATGTACCTGTAGTAGACTTGTTCTGACTGAGCAAGTGTGTTCAATTTGTATGTAGCTCAAAAATTGCTGGTTCAGTTTCAGATGTGCTTGGCACTGGGCTCATGTCCAGCTATACTTATCTTCTGTCCAGCGACATAGTAGAGATATAGTGCCACAGCTACTCAGCAGGGAAGGAGCTGGGGGGGTTACATGGGACATCTAGGAGTTATACGTGCAATTTCCACTTAGAGCAAGCCTGGCATTTGCTTTGTCCATGCTATTATTTAAGTTTCTAATGCATTCTGTTCTTGCTTTCCTGATAGAAGTGGTCCTTCCTTGATATGTATCCAGAATTATGAAATTCCCATTAAAACATATGGTGCCATGGCTCTTTTTAGTCCTTCTAGGTGTTTATACAGTATTCCCTTAGCAACTTATAAGTTTGAAGGATCAGGGTGTCACTGCCTGTCCCATTGAACTACTGTGAGATGAGTAGGTTAGGCTCCTAACTAGTGATGTCACTTTTGACGAAGTATTGGGTAGGAGCCAGTTGCCCAAACATGAGCTTTCATTGCCGGTTCTGACGCTTTCTATGGTTGACTTTCAGTTGGCCTCGAGAAAGGTACAGATATTTTCCAGTCCCTGGACCATATCTGCCATGTTGATGTCTCAGGTACCTAAGATGTCTGAAACAGCAATTCTGGCCTCTGTTTAGCAGCAGACATTCATCCATAATGTCAGTGACTTCAAAGGTAGTTGGTAAGTCTCAACGTTCAGTAAACTGGATGTTCTTTGAACAAAGAAAGGGACTTCAGGAAGATCTGCTTAAAAGACTGAAATGATCTATTTAAGTTTGTTTGAACAGCGACGTAGGAATGAACTAAATAATAATGTAGAAAGCCAGAAATAAAATCAGGCAAGAAAAGAAAAATTGAAATGGACAAAGAATTCAAGTAAAAGATTTAAGGGAATTTAAAATATATTTCATAAACTTAAAGAAAAAAGTGAGTTTTTCTGCAGGAACTCTATTAGCAATCTATTAGCAAAATGGTTACATCAATGAAGACTCATAGATGACTTAAATTCTGAAACTTTAAAAAATTGCCTTTAATAAGAAAAAAAAATAAAAATTGCATCCTCACAAATTTTTGTGACTTGAGGTTTATAATATTTGGAGAATAACATCATTAAAATTACCAAACATGCAGAAAATAGACTGGACAATTTTAATTTGCCTCTTCTAGCTCATAATTCTATAGACTTTCAACCAGAAAATAATTGATGAAGGGCAAGAAAATGCTGGGAGGTACACACATGTTTAATCTGCTGCTCTAGATATTCAGTTAAGAAGTTAGCAAATAAAACCTATCACATAATCCTTTGGCAGTTATTTCTGAAGACTGCAGATACACTGAAAACAAACCCAGTGTGATGTTAGGAGAGTGCCATCACAAAGAAGCTTGTTGGTGATATGGAAAGCACTGAGGCTTGCACAGATACAACAAGATCTTCAGACAGCTCTCGTTTCCATGGCTGGTCCATGTCTGGTTTGAAATCCGTGCTGCTGAAGAGAACCAACCCTGCTCATGCCTTCCACACCCCTTGTCTTGTGCTTGGTTTAGACAAGGACATCATTATCTGCAGGTGGTTGCACAAGCAGAGAATGCCCTCAGAAATGGGAATGATCCACTTCACCAGATGTGTGGAGTTCTTATGGTAGAAGCTGCCAAGAGCATGGACGTGAGGTACTAGTGGCCTGTTGTAGGTTTAAAAACCTGCACTGTCAGAGAGGTGGCCTGGAGAAGATGCAGTGTTTCTGCCTTGGCCTTCAGGGGTTCTGGAAGCCTTGATATAATGTTTACAGTGGTAAACTGACTGAAAGCAATATTTAAGTGAAACCTAAAAACATGAAATTGCCAGGGTCAGGGAACACAAAAGCCTCTTTTGCTGCTTCCTGGCTAGTGATGCTGTGCAGCTCCAGATATTGCAGGCACATCTGTGTAGCTCCTTCAGGATGCTCACTGGCATCTTATTACCTCTTTTGCAGAGATTTCATATTTTTCGCTTTGAAGTTGTGTTTCTTGAAGCTTCTTTAACACCTGGCAACCGCAAGTTCCCAGGCCATTCCCCTGTATTGCCACAATCATATCTTCCTGGTAGTAAAATTTCAGCTCACTACAGATGTTTATCAGGTCTGGAGCCTCTATCAGTCCACAGGCTGCTCTGATTTACAATTTGACATGGTTATTAGTTTTTGTTTTTATCTTTTTTTTTTTTTTTTTCAATAAACAAATTGCAATAGTTAACTCATCAGAAGACTGCTTTGTAGCTCAACAGACTGGGGTTTTACATCAAGTCATCAAGGGAATATTCTGTTTTTACAATATATTTTTTTGAGTTTATGAAGGTGCAAGGATAGTGCTGAAGAACTGTCTTAGGTAGATAACTGTGTGACATGGTTCATAATCATATTGCCTCTGTCTCTTATGCACCTCCATCTCTCGAGAGATCAGTTTGGTTTATTCCACACTGGAGTTTAGGAATAAATTATTATGTGCATGTTGAAGCTGGCTATGGGATTAGGCCATTCTAGCAAAACAGGGAGTAAACCGAACTGACAGACTTTGTTAAGTCTACCTGTGAACTTGTGTCTATTTCTGAATAAATGACAGGGGCAGCTGTTCCCCTGTTGTCCGCAATGTGTTCTGACTTACACAGAAGTAAAATTGGTGTGAAGAAATTAAATTCTCTCCTTTGACAATCAATTAGGATGCCGATTAACTCCACCTTTTACAAAAGCTGACCACTAGAATATAGTGATGTAATGATGAGTTAGGAAAGTGATATATTCTCCTATGTTTACAAAAAAACCATGTTTCTGAGGCAATATAGAAGTATGCTCCATCACAGGTCTGCATTATGATGCATGATTTTTAGGGATTATAGTATATTTTTATTTTTATGGGTTTGATCTTTAATTACTGTTTTCTACAGAAAACAATTATGTGGGAAACACCAAGCAGCATTCTTTCTAAATACTGTAATTTTATGGAAGCCCTTATAAAATGTTTTTGAGAAAAATCATGAGTTAGTAATTTAATGAGAAAGGTGAATAACTTTAGCAGAGATAAATAAGTTGAACAGTGATGTGTGAATGTGCACTTGTAATTAGGCTGATAAATGTCTGTTATTAATGAGCATATAAATAAGCAAACTACTTCTGTGGCTTTGTTTAATATGGGCGTAGAGAACAAAAGTAGCTGAACCCAATTTTCCACTTTGTGTTAATTTTTGACTTTGTAAGTAATATAAATAAGTAATATAAAAAGTAAAGTGTACGTTATTAAAGTGCTTATGGTAAACTTCACCCCCCCAGTGATATTTGTGCTTTTATCTTCATGAATGTTGATTTTTTTTTTTCCCAATTGAATAAGCAAAGGAAAACATAAAATATGTCACTGCCTAACCTGTTCACTTTGTTTGTCTACCAACAAAGAGGAATAGAGGAATTCTGTGAGGTTGTGCAGGGAGAAAACCAGAGGGGCCAAAGCCCAATTAGAGCTGAGCCTGGCCACCGCTGTGAAAGGCAACAAGAAATATTTCTATAAATATATCAGCAATGAAAGGAGGGCTAAAGAGAATCTCCATCCCCTGATGGATGCAGGGGAAAGCACAGTGACAGAAGATGAGTTGCTAAATGCCTTCTTCACCTGAGTCTTTAATAGTCAGAACAGTTGTGCTCCAGGTACCCAGCCTCCTGAGCCAGAAAACATGGATAGGGAGCAGAATGAAGCCCAAATCATCCAAGGGGAGATGGGTAGTGACCTGCTGCACCACTTGGACACCCACAAGTCTATGGGGCCAAATGGGATACACCCAAAGGTGTTGAGGGAACTGGCAAAGTTGATCACTGAACCACTTTCCATTATCTACCAGCAATCTTGGCTAACTGGGGAGGTCCCTGTTGACTAGAAGTTGGCAAACATGATGCCCATCTACAAGAAGGGCCAGAAGGAGGATCGGGGGAACTACAGACCTGTCAGTCTAACCTTGGTGCCGGGGAAGGTCATGGAGCAAATCATCCTGAGTGACATCACACAGCACATACAAGAAAACCATGCGATCAGGCCCAGTCAACATAGGCTTGTGAAAGGCAGGTCCGGTTTGACAAACCCGATCTCCTTCTACAACAAGGTGACCCACCTAGTAGACGAGGGAAAGGCTGTGGATGTTGTGTACTTGGTTTCAGTAAAGCCTTTGACACTGTATCCCACAGCATTCTCCTGGAAAAGCTGGCAGCTCAGGGGCTGGATGGGTGTACTCTGCGATGGATAAAGAACTGGCTGGGTGGCCAGGCCCAAAGAATTGTGGTGAACAGAACCAAATCCAGTTGATGGCCGATCACGAGTGGTGTTCCCCAGGGCTCAGTATTGGGGCCAGTTCTGTTTAGTCTCTTTATGAATGATCTGGATGAGGGGACTGAGAGCACCCTTAGTAAGTTTGCAGGTGACACCAAATGGGGTGGGAGTGTTGATCTGCTGGATGGTAGGATGGCCATACAGAGGGATCTGGACTGGCTGGATCAATGGGCTGAGCCCAATTGTATGAGGTTTAACAAGGTCAAGTGCCAGGTCCTGCACTTGGGTCATAACAACCCCAGGCAACGCTACAGGCTCAGGGAAGAGTGGCTTGACAGCTGCCTGGCAGAAAAAGACCTGGGGATGTTGATTGATAGTAACTGAACCTGAGCCAGTAGTGTGCCCAGGTGGCCAAAAAGGCTTGTATCAGGAACAGTGCGGCCAGCAGGACTAGAGATGTGATTGTTCCACTATCTTGAGCCCTGTGTTCAGCTTTGGGCCCCTCATAATAAGAAGGACATAGAAGTACTAAAGAGAGTTCAAAGAAGGGCAATGAAGCTCATGAGGGGCCTGGAGCACAAGTCTTATGAGGAGTGCTTGAGGGAACTGGAGTTGTTTAGCCTGGAGAAAAGGAGGCTGAGGGGAGATCTTATCACTGTCTACAACTACCTGAAAGGAGGTTGTAGCATGGAGGGTGTGGGTCTCTTCTCCCAAGTAGCAACTGAACAAGTAGAACAAGTTGCACCAGGGAAGGTTCAAATTGGATATTAGGAAAAAATTATTCACAGAAAGGGTTGTCAGGCATTGGAACAGGCTGCCCAGGAAAGTGGTGGAGTCACCATCCCTAGAGGTGTTTAAAAGGCATTTAGATGAGGTTCTTAGGGACAGAGTTTACTGCTAGAGTTAGGTTATGGTTGGATTCAATAATCCTAAGGGTGTCTTCCAACTGAAGTGATTCTACGATTCTACAAAATACTCTCCACATTCTTAGAAGAAGTTCATATGAAGTGATAACATGAATTAGTTATTCTTATAATAATCTTTCCATAATCTTTCCAGTTTCTCTTTTCCTGGCTTTTTTTTTTTTTTTTTTCCGTTAGTGTACCACTGTACTTCTTCACAGATTATGAGATTTAGGTGCCAAGGGTCTATGTGTGTGCGAACAGTGCCTGCCTGACAGAGTGAATTCAGAATTTATGGCTAGTGCAGCATACAGTGGCAGCAGAAGCAGGTAAATGTTTTATCCTAAAGGAAAAAAAAAAAAAGCAACAAAAAAATCTCTGTCCCAGAGCTTGAAATATTTTTTGTTTGTATTCTGTATGGTTACCCAGGTCTTCATTTTTGATTTCATAAGATGTCCTAGAAAGCCCTTTTGTTGCCACCAAACAGGACAAATAGGTCATCACTTTCTTTGCAAAAGCTCCTGATCACCAGAGGTATAACTGTTAAGAATGTAAACTATCATTACTAATCTCATCTGTGTCTGTGTTGTGCCTATGTGATATGCTTACCTGTCTCACTGATTCGTTTTTTTTGGCTGTATGTGTGTGTGTGCTGTGTGTTATGTGCATGGGTGAGCTCGATATTTCTCTTTCAGCATGTGTGGTTATCTCAGCAAAATAATGCAGGCTCCAAGGGTCACTTGCCTTTCCTACACAATATACTAAAAGTAATGCAAGCAATTGGTACATTGTTAACTGTCAGGGTAAAGTTATTAAGAATCAGCTCTAGGATGATGAAAGTATATATAAAATATAATGTACTTTAAATGAGATTAAACTGCTGCTACAACTTAATAAAAGTCTAGTGTTTTGAATAGTCCCTGTCCTGAGAGAATAACACAACCATTAAGTGCTAGAGTCATGTTGGCCAAAGCACACACAACTAACTAGACACAAAATAGTTCAACAGAACATTAATACAACGTTAGTACTAACAAGTATAGAATGGAAAAGAGCTCATGGCAGTATCAATACAGGTAGTAATAGGTTACAGATCATGTATTTTTTTTAAAAAAAGCCATGCAGTTGGAAGGCTAGGCCATCAAAACAAATGCTGTGTACACTCACCAAAAGCCTGTGGAAAAGGTGGTTGCCATAACTCTAACTAGGAGAGGCAGGAAATGGGTGTTCAACAATCTAGAGAGAAATAAAACCTTGATAGCTGAATTTATTTATTTTTGTATATTTGGAAAAAAAATTGAATGAATGATTGACTTCCTATTTTTTTCTCATTCAGATCACTAGATAAAATGACCATTCATTCTTTGTTTCTGGAACAAAGTTTTGCATTTGAAATTTTACACCTCTATTAAAAGAAAAAAAAAAATAGAAGTCTTCTTGAATAGTATAAGTCAATGTTATTCAGCGCAACTCTAATTTTCCAATAAATAAATAAAAAAAAGAAAATGTTTGGAAACTGTCAAGAATCCAGAAATATCAAATATTTTGACTATGGTTCTGTCTTGCACAGTTCATGAAAATCTAAGAAATGCAGAATTCTATAACTTTTGTTCCAAGATTTTAGTGTTTCATACAAAAAAAATCCCATTTTTAGTATTGTCATTTAAAAATGCAGTGATAAGAAATACTCCTGAAAAAAAAAGTGACTATTTAATAATATGGACACCTGGACTCTATGAAATATTAATGATAAGTTATAATAAGAAGAGTACCTCTTTCCCATCTTTCTTTTATCTAAATTCTTTAATATTTAATACTTTGTAATAGAGAGATAGAGTAGACAAAAGTAGAGTTTGATACTGTTTTATTATGCATGCTTTTATTACCAGAGTATTTAAAAATGTTTAGAATATTACAGGATCAGATACAGAATATTTAAAGCTATGTAATGCATTCTCTGACAGATCCAGAAATCTAAGCTGTTCTTTGCCAAAGGAAGCAAATTTTTTAGGAGAACCATCATTAATAGAAATACCTACATCTTTGTTCCTTATGGGTCTCTTCCAACTTGAGATATTATATGATTCTATTTCACTGTTGCCATGATTATAGCTTAGTTTTGTCAGAAGAGGTGGCCTCAATGGCATGTCAGATACGGAGTGTAGCATAAAGAAGTCACAAGTTAAGTCATATCAAAATGTTTGAAGAACACGGTGTCTGAAACCTGATGAAGTGCACAATTGCCAGTTGCATAGAGACAGCTTCACATATGAAGTGATCCTACTAATGGTATCTGTCAACTGAAGAGAATAATCGAAAAAGAATATTTAGTCAGTGCTATATAATTTCATTTAGTTCACATGTCCTGTTGGACTTTGCTGACTTTATTCTTCAAAACAAAAAATTTCAAAATAAAACCAGGTAAATACTCACCAAGGACAGTACTAAAATATGACAGTACGCACAGATGGGTTTCATAGACATTATTTTCCAAATCAAAATGGATATTTAGAGATACTGAAAAATATTGAGAGAGAACAGAGTTTGGAAAAGAACTTGCAAATAGGAGAGGTGGCCACGGGTGTAATTCAGGGAAACAGAAAGTTTCTTCTGAATCAGATAGCTAAATGGAATTTAACCATCAAATGCTTAGCAGTCGCTATTTCAACATATTTTAAGTACTCTGATATAATGTCACTTAACAATAGTTTGATACAGCATCTTTGCCCCTGGAGATTTGTGAACTTTTAAGTTCCTGGAATAGGTATCAGAAGTAATTATGAAAAATAAAGTATAATCATGCAAAAGCAAATTTGTGACAAACCAGTGACCTCGTTGTCTCCTTTGAAATGTCAAAAGGTACATAACAATAATTCAGTTTGGACACTGTGGATCTTTGATGGAAGCAAGTGTTTCTTCTACTTGGTTCGTATCTACCTTTCCAGAAAGAACAATTAGGCTAAATGGTCCACCAGAAACTGTTTGTGTGGTTTAACTCTGGTATATAACACAGACCCATGTTTCATTGTCCCCCTGTATTTCTCTGTATATCTAATAATCTATCTTATGTTGCTGTGTCTTAGACTATAAGATCTTGGGAGCAAGGACCACCTCCTTGTTCTGGCTTTAGTCTCTGTTTGAAGCATGTCAGCAATACCTGGCCTAATGTAAGATTTGACAGTGATTTTGGCTCGAAACTCTAGCAATTTCCACTTTAAGTGAATCTTTATGGTTGAAAAGTGTGTTCCATGCTCACAGAGTAGTCAGCTTCCTAAACAGAAAGTTAGTGATATCCAGAAAGAGACAAAAGTATGACTCGGGTAACTCCTTAGAAGTACTATTTGTCTGCAACCCTAACAAAATGTTGTAAATCTAAAACTGAATTGAGGAAAGAGTCTCTCTTTATGTTACTTACATGAATAATATTGCATGATAAAACTACTTTTATACATGGATTCTATTCACTCTAATAACAGATTCTTTCAAGTTATTGTTTCCTCAAAAGTACCTATTAATGGAACACATAATTAAGCTCAGTTACCTGTATGTTTCACTAAGGACATATTTAAAACAACAAAGAATGTATTAAATAGATAAGTGGCGTGTGACATTTTTCTGAAGAACTGAAGCAGCGTGCTTAAAACATCTCAAGTCATCTGGATGACCTTACAGTAAAACCACAGGTGAATAAGTAATTGAGAGTAGAGTTAGAGAAACTCAAGATTGTAACCTTAATAGCAGTTTAACAGAAAATGTTACTTATGTAGTGAGGAGAACAGCTGAAAAATCCACCATCCTGCAAGGATTAGCATTAAATGGTGTGAACGAGGCTAGAATTTCTGTTTTGTGATCAAAAGAAAATTACATCTTTTTCAGGTAAAAGGAGAAAGAGGCTTTGAGCTGTTTCCTGAGTTAATATTTCTGCTCTTGTTTTAAACATTTGGTCTCAGAAGTGTAAGATCTTACTCTGTGGGCAGCTTTAAGTTCCCTGGAGTCAGAAATTTCTAGGTGTGCTCTAAGCATGCCTGATCAGCTCCTGCTACTACATGAGATTAAAAACAAGTGAAATAAAAACCCCACCCTTATGCTGGCATTAGCTTTTGCTATGCTAGATGAGTAATAAAGAGGCTTTCTCAGAAAAAGAGGGTCTGGGATATTCTCAGCCTAGAAGAGTTTGAAATCACAGGTGAAACTGGTATTAATTTTAGTGTCAAAAATACTCACTTAAATGTATTATACAATTGCAAATAAAAATATTTCTAAATGAGTGGTAGATGTTTTATCCCCACAGTGTCTCATAGTCAAGAATTTTCATTAAAATAGGCTTAACATGCCTACAAAAACAGGAACCAGAAATACTTGAGAATCTGACTAGGATGCTAAAATCCCAGGCCCCAGAACTTCAGTGTAAAGAAACAGGCAGAGGAGGAAAGAGGAATCATTACTTCCTTGCAGCAGGTTGCAGTGCTGGGTCATTCAGCAGTCAATAATGAAATGGGTAGCCCCCTCAATTGCACATATTTCACTCTTAGTGCAAGCTCTGTCATCCTTCTTGGGGATTAATAGTTGTACAGAGTGGCTCCTTCAGCAGTCAGGTGCTTTTTCACATGAACCTTTCTGCTACTGCCTCTGGGAGTTAAATGTACTGACTGATGGGCTTAAGTCTTCTGAAGCTGGGCGCAGAAAAAGAATGTCCCACTAAAGGCCGCAATCCTTAAGTTACTCTTTGTCTTTTATACACACTTTCCTGGTGTATATATCCAAGATGATATATCCAAGATGATTTGACCATTCTCAAACCTATATGATTAGTCTTACTTTGATAAATACTACTCAAAATAATAAAAGAATAAAACAGGATGTAATATTTTTAAAGATTAAATATTTATCTTGTTCTGGAAATAAAGACAGGTATATAAAACATTGTAATACTATGATTGCAAAGGAGACTAGCACTCTGTACTATGTACACTTTTACCTCCTTGGTTCTGTATCTCCTATTAGTTGTGGGCTGGGATTTTGAAAAAGTAATGTAATATTTTAACATTCACATTATAGGTGACATAATTTTTAGCTATAAATGGTGGCACACTGGAACACTAACAGCATTTTTGCAGGATTTTTTTCTCTTATAAATACTGAATTTGGTGGTATGCTGACAAAGTGCCTAATGTGATGCTTAGGTATGAGCACAAAGGATCAATGAGTGGGTGATTTTTACATCTTTAAACTAAGTCAGTGAGGCAGATACTGGGAAGCTAAACACTGCTCTGTTCCCCACAGACTGGCTGTGGTCATATTTTAAAAGCAGGGCCAGCGTGTAAATGAGCCGCAAAAATGATGTAAAGGCTTTCAAAGGGCAGACTTAGAAACCTCTAGCTGTTCAGCTGTGAGAAGGAAAAACAAAAGGTTGTGGTAACTTGATTACTGCATGTAAGTATTTTTGAGGTGAAAAAAAAAAAATGCTGCTATTGAAGAGATCTTCACTTTGTCTGGAAAGGCACGATGAGAACGAATCCCTGGGAACTGCTGCCATGCAGCAAGAGCGGGCAAGCACTGAGATGCTGCAGGGTGAATGGGAGGTTTCTTCATCTGAAGCATCTTGCAAGACCTACGGCAAATGTTCTGCAGTTGTTGGGCAAACGATACTTTAGCCAAGTTGAAGTTTTTCAGTGCAGCATAGGATAGCTGGAAGTTATCTAATGCATGTTACAATAATTCAGACTGCACAGCTGAAGAATCCCTTCAGGGCTTAAATTATCAAAATTTTTTTCTTTAAAGACTGCTTTCTCCCTACATTTTAAATTTTAGACTTCGCTCTTGGGTCCTCAAAATACAGTCATAGACCTTGGTTCTATTTCTGTCTTTCCTTTACATCAGTAGATTCAGAGGTGGAGATTATTGCCTTTAGATCCAGGATACCCTATTTCTACATATTTTTTGTGGATATGTTTTCCTAAAATACCCCTCTGAGATCACTGTCCCTTTGATTTGCTCTTTGGACCGTGAGAGGAGGGTTGTGTCACTTGGGACACTGTTTTTATATTGCTGTGTACTGCTTTTGCAATAAAGAATACTTTTCAGGGAAAAGAACCTGCTTTTGTTTAGCTGACTCTGTTGAGGCATCTTTCTCTTCTTAAGATAATGCTGTTATTTCAGTCCTTAATTTTCTGAATAAATGAAATGCAAAAAATGAAGTACATTTTTATTGGTTAGCCTGTCATATCTTATGGCTAAGAGATTTAGAATAATGGAGGGCAGTTATTTGTCTTAGAAATTGAACAACTGTTGCCAAGCTTTTAGTTTGGTTAGCTGGGAGTGAAAGAGAAGCCCTGCTCAGAGAGAGACTTACTTTAGTAGGCTTTGCAGATTTAAAAAAGTCTAATGTGGTGATTTATTTATTTATTTATTTATTTATTAGAAGAACATCCCTGCAGAGAAAAACGTCCAGGACAGTGTTATCAGGAACATCTGACAGTAGCAAGAACATCTGCTTTCTTTCACCCAGTTATTGAATCCTTTGGAGGAAAAAGAAATCTCATCTGTGTAGGACAAAAGGACTTAATCTGGAATCTAAAGGTGTGTGTCCCTCATTAAGGGGTCCCCTGTGAAGGATGAGCAGCTGCTACACACCGTACACATGACAGAAATCATAAGTCTCTCATGGGCTTTCAGCAGTAAATATTGCGCCTTGCAAGTGTGAAGAACAAAAGGAAAGTATTAAATAAATGGATAATTGTCATGTATTACCAAACAATATTGTCTTTGTCAATCACTGTTGCAGGTAGATGACAGTGATATAGTCTTTTCCCTATCAGCATGTCTTCTGTCCCCTTGCAGTTGACTTTCTCCAAACCCTGGCTCCTGACCTTTCACTTCAGTCCATGGTTAGTGCAGATGATGGATGAGCCTTGTTAGGTTCATAAGATGTGCTGGTGTGAAGGAAAAATGCCAGCGGGCATGTTGTGCTTGTCTCACATTTTCATAAGAATAACTTAGCTTTAAAACAGACTAATGGCTCCTCGGTTTGAGCAAAGTGAATTTGTCATTAATGTATTGGTCCTCTGCCGTTCAGTGTTGAATACTGATGTTGTATTGGCAGACAGGGAAAAGTGAGCAAGGCAGGAAGCTGAAGGAGGGAAGGAATGGATCTATTTGAGCTGTAAAGTAACAAGAACACAGTTTTGCTGCCTGAACCTGAGCTCAGGGGTTGCACAGAAGCCTGGTTCAGGAAGAGAATGAAGGTTCAGTCCCTGGTGCAGTATTCTGTATAGCTGCCCACATTGAATCACACACTTGAAATGGAAAAATAAGGCATTAAAATTATGAAATCAATATGCTGTATTTTTTTTCAAGCAGTTTGAACATAAATTTATTTTGAAATTGTTTCTAATAAGATAAGTAGTATGAACTTGTCATATAAAAATCTTGAAGCAGACCTACATGACCGGGGCTTTTCTGCCTCTTTTTTTGTTTTGTTTTCTTCAAAGAGAATTCTTTTCATGTTTTGTGGGAAAGTAGAAGAAAGAAAGGTGCTCACTTTAATTGTCAGATAGCAGGGTGGCAAAGAGATTTCTAAGAAAAGAGTAATAGGAAAGACAATTTATTGCTAACATAGTACATAGACTTTTATTTAGGTCTGAGAAGTATGCTTCCATAAAACTTTTTTTAAAGTCTAAATGTTTTAATAAATATACAATGATAAATACAGTTAATCCAGAGTTAGATGTCTTGGTGAAATTTATCCAAGACTCCATAGGCTTGAGCTGTGGGCTTGAATTCAGAAGTCCAGGAGGTGAACAGCCCATACAACATCCACAAAACCAACATTTTGTTATGTTTGTCAAGCCTCATGAACAAGAACAAACCAGTGTATTTTGAAAACAGCATATTTTCCAGAAAGGCTTGTTATTTGCTGCCTGTTATAATATGTCAGATACAGGTGCTTATTCAGAAACGTCTTGCTCTGCCAATCCAGTTTCTTTTATTTGTCTGGTCCATAGTGCTTTTAGCACTAGCACGTTTTTTTTCTAAAGCTTCCAGTTGGTTTCAGAGCCTTTAAGTTGTTGAAGGATGGCTGCCTTAAACAGTCTTCATTTTAATATGAATTTACTTGGTTTAAAAAACAAAACAAACAGGAAAGACCCAGATTCTGCTTATGAAATTTTACTTACTGCTGAACTGCTCTTTCATGAAGAGATCATGGCAAGGCAGTTGTTTTCATACAGTGCCAAGCACACAAAAGTAGCTTTAAACCTTCTCAAATATTGGTATTTTAGTCAGCCTATGCTTCAAACTGTGTGCTGCCTCCCCATCATGACTTGGTTCTAATTCAGTTGTGGGACTGGTTGGACCAGCAACTGACCACAGTATGTGAAAAATTCACAGCACACGGAGCTGCTTCGGTGTGCTGAGAGCTCCACCTGTAACTTTAACTGTCATACGCTGCACTTAGTGGCTGGAAGTGTCTCTATGAGAAGGGAACCTCAGGCATAGGAGTGTTTTGCTGTGTGATTCATGACATGGATATGTTTTAAATATTGAAATCTTGCAAAGAGAGAAAGACTGTCAGAAAAAGAAGGTTCACTGTGTGCAGTACAGCCATTTTTTAATGGATTTATTTGTCGAGTATTCAGAAAGAAAATATTGAATGCTTGGTGATAAAATAAATTTTAACTATTTCTCCATTTGGAATAACTATTTCAGAGGCTGAAAAGATGGGAAAATAAAACAAAATGTACAAAGAAAATTCAAGAATATTTGAAAGATCATAATTCTTTCAGCATCTTGGCAATTGGTGAAGGGTAGGTGTTGAAAATCAAGACTTCTATTTACCTTTACAATGAGGCCCAGAACTGGTCTGCTACTTAAACTATAATTCATTCCCTAAACAAGATTCTTGTGACCAACCTGTGAAGAAGAAACAGGAAGTTTATTTTCTTCTTTTTCAGCATCACTTCTCACTTAATGGACATAAAAGCACAGAAATAAAAGCAAGGCCAAACAAAACCAGCATGCCAAATTCAGAGTAAAGAATATCAACAATTGCTAAAGTATAGTGTTTTTACAGTGGCTTGATTTGTGGTTCAATATTAGTCTGTACCTTGTACATGTGCAATGGCATATTGCCATTTGTGTGCCTGGTACATGACTGACAGTAGCATGAAATGAGCTGAAGTCTTGTGAATTGGGGAACTGGCACCAGAACATCTTCAGGAAGTCATGGGTGCAACCTAGATCCATGTGAGTAACAACCAGTTGTAGCTCCGGAATTACAAAGTTTTGGGACGGTTGGGCAAATGAGCCACAAAAAGTAACTTGTGTGGGGAGGAATGCGAGTTCTCATGAGAGTTTTCAGGAATTCAATCTATTTTTTTAAAAAGAAGATTTGAATATGATGTGATTATAATGCCCGAATACTTTCATGTTGAGAAAATTGAGCTCTAATTTAAGAGAGAAAAGATTAATGTCAGGAAGTTAAAGGCATTAAAATTTGAATGAGAAACTAGGCCTGTTTTTTAACAGTGAAGCACTGAATCATTAGCACAGATTGCCAGTGGAATTGATGATTTCTACACCTTATGAAATCTTCAAATCAATGCTGAATATCTTTCTAAGATAATTGATTTAGCCAAACTGGGTTTGGGAATACAAATAAGAGGAAATGCATGAAATTTAAGGACTTCTTTCACATGGGACACATTAATTGAAGTAATCATCCCTCTGACCTTAGTTTCTCTAATTTGTTAAAAATAAGTGTTAGACAGCAGATTGAATCAGTGTTCTGAACGACTAGGTATTTTTATTCTTATACTTGGCATTTCATACAACTACTGTTTTCTTATGATCCTCAATGAGAGACTCAAAGTTTGTTACGTCATCCAGTATATGTATTATAATTGGTTATATAATTTAAACACTTCATTTCTCTAGTGGAATAGAATTTAAATGGCTTCCCTTTCCAACATGGTCTTGTCTGCTTGACCTACTCTGACCAATCCCCTATTTTCCAGGAGTGGAACATGGCCATTTTGGAAAGAAAGCTCCTCTTAGTCGCTGAAGAGAAGCAAGATACTTTACTACCACCTGGGGAGGTGACTGCATGGTCACTGGTGATGACCAGTGAGTCACCTCCCTGAGGTGAGGAGTGAAGCATCTTTTGTTCACTGGGCCAGAGGCGCTTTCCTTTTGCAGTGGACTCTGACTACCCTTCTGCCTGACCCTAATAAGATATTTTAATGTAAAATCTGTGTGAGGGGCAAACAGTACCTGCTAAATGTATATTATATAAATATTTCCTTTATATTTTCTGAGTATGATAAAATACCACTCCTCTTGCTGATAAACATCACTATGCACACATTCTAGCATTTTGTAGGTAGTGGAGTTGTTTTTCTCTTAATATTAGTTTGTTTGATTCTGTGGGTTTTGACATCTCTATTCTTTTGTCTGACAAATCTGTGCGCTGACTTGTAAAAAAAATCAATATTGTTTTCCCTGGCACTTTCTCTGCAGTTGAGTTGATTTATTATCACAGTTCCCTTTCCCCTCTTTTTATCAGTGTGTTTCTATTGCTTTAGGGTTGAGTACCTGATAACATCACAGGGTAGAAGACACACAGAGAGTTTCTGTGACCTTATCCCCTGTGTGATCTTGTCCAGTCTGACGGTGAGCCATGGCTATAAAGTGAACAATGATATTATCCAAGCTGTGTGATCAGATTTATGTTCTATTATGTTGGAAATAGAGACAAACTAGAACGAACAAACAAAATTTAGATTTGTGTTTAAGCTGTAATTATCTAGTATCTCAGTGGTTAAAGGGAGAGTAAACATCCTTTGAGTAAAACTTAATTTGTCTGCAAAGTGGTATGCACTGGAAGATATGTACAGACTGTAGTCCTTGCAGAATTTAAACTGAGCATAAGGGTGAGCTTGTTGTTGCTTATTAAAAATAAGGCTTTATTACTGTCATTTCTGTCAGCCACTTATGCCAAGGTAGTATTTAAGAGTGTCACTAAAAGATCAGAGCTGCCTTGCCCTGGAGAGTGTGTGAACATGTCAGAAAAGACGAAGTATATAAACAGTATTTCACCACAGATGCAACTGAAGGCTGCAACAAATGTTCTGTGAATATGTTGACAAGTGAGAGTGGAGTAATGCAAACAGAGGCCACGTTCACGCAGGGGCACTAAGGGAAAACAAGTTAACTAAGTTTATTAAACCTGTGCCTAATGTGGCTACAGCATATTAGAGCCACTTTATTCTTGGAAGAGAACATCCTCATGTAATGACTTGTGCTGGTGGATTTTCTCTACTAACCACCTTAGTAACCTCAGACCACCCCCTTGCCTTGCCACTGGGGACTGCCATTGTCTGCAGGCATCATGAGAGAAACACGCTTGAAGGTAGACTGCAAAGCAGGATTCTATGAAGGGTTTTTTCTTGCTGGCAGGGAGCAGCAATGAGGAAATGACAGGTGCTTGACAGAGAGGTGTATATGCCTGCTTGGGGCTGCAGGGCTTGGGAGACTGCGATGGGATTTGACAGCAAAGTAAACTCATAGATCAGATAGGGCAGGGCAATAGGGTGAAGTCTAATAAGAAGGCAAAAAGGTGTGTTAACTCAGTGGAAAGATGCAGAAGTGTGATGATATAGTCAGAGAAATGAGGGAGAAGGACAGTTCTAGTAGTTATGAGACTTTCTCTGATTTGGAGGTCAGCCTGTGGCTACAGTACATCACAGGAAATGATGCAAGCAAAAAGTCTGAGAAGAGTTGATTTGGAAGCCATGACCTTGCACTATTGCCCTTTCTTTTATCTTTCCTTCTTTTCTGCAAGGACTCAGGAAGATTTGGTAGCAGGACAGCGGAGCTGACAACACCAGGAGTAAGAAGACATGGGGAGCAGCATTACCAGCTTCCCTCGTGCTGCTGCTCTAACACAGTATGCTGCTTAGTGACAAAAGTCTCAAGCTTCCTTCATCTCTGGCTGGAAAAAGTAAGTCCTGACTGGCTTTTCTGTCTTTTTCCCCCTCCTTACTACTTCCAGTAGTGTATCAGAGGGAGAAAGAGAGTAAGAAGATCCAGCTAGATCCCCATAAATCAATGGGGCTTGATGGGATTCATTTAAGGACACTTAAAGAGCTGGCTGATGTCATAGTGACACCTCTCTGGAAGAGACCTCTTGACTGGAAGCTGGCAAACATTGTACCAGTCTTCAAGAAGGGCAACAGGGATGACCCCAGCAACTATGGGCCTGTCAGTCTCACTTCTGTGCCTGTCAAAATCATGGAGAAGATTATTCAGGAAATTATTGAAAACCACCTGAATGACAGTCATTGGTCCCAGCCAGCACAGGTTCATGAAGGGAAAGTCATACTTGACAAACTTAATTTCTTTCTACAACAAGGTTATCCACCTAGTTGACCAAGAGAAGCCTGTCAATGTAATATTTTTGGATTTCGGTAAAGCCTTTGATATTGTCTCTCACAGTATCCTCCTGGACAAGTTGTCCAGCATACAGCTGGATAAACACACAGAGATTGGCTGACAGGATGGGCTCAAAGGGTTCTAATAAATGGGGCTATGTTGGGCTGGTGGGGGTTCTGCAGGGATCCAACTTAGGGTCAGCACTCTTCAGTGTCTTCATAAATGAGTTGGATGCAGGACTTGATGGAATACTAAGTTCACTGATGACACAAAGTTGGGAGGAGCTGTCAACACTCTTGAGGGCAGAGAGGTTCTGAAGAAGGATCTGGACAATTAGAGAACTGGGCAATCACCAGCCCCATGAAGTTCAACAAAGGCAAGTGCCATATTTTGCACCTGGGACATGGCAACCCTGGCAACATACAGACTGGAGGATGAGATGCTGGAGAGCAGCTCCACAGAGAGGGATCTGGGGGTTCTGGTCAATGGCAAGATAAACATGAGCCAACAGAGTGCCCTGGAAGCCAAGAGGGCCAACTGTGTCCTGGGGCGTATCAAGCACAGCATTGCCAGCCGGGCGACGGAGGTCTGCACTGCACTGACACTGCTCTGCACTGGTGCAGCCTCACCTGGAGCACTGTGTGCAGGTCTGGGTGCCACAGTATAACAGGGATATTAAGCTACCAGAGAGCATCCAGAGTAGGGCCCATGGAGTTGGTGAAGGCTTTAGAGGGGAAGCCATATGAAGAGTGGCTAAAGTCAGCATGGAGGAGACTGAGGGGAGACCTCATCGTGGTCTACTTCTTCCTCACAAAGGGAGGAGGATTGGCAGGCACTGATCTCTTCTCTCTAGTGACCAATGATAGAACTTTGAGGGAATGGCAGGAAGATGTGCCAGGGAAGGTTTAGGTTGCACGTTAGGAAAAGGTTCTTCGCCCAGAGAGTGGTGGAGCACTGGAACAGGCTCCCCAGGGAAGTTGCATGTTAGGAAAAGGTTCTTTGCCCAGAGAGTGGTGGAGCACTGGAACAGGCTCCCCAGGGAAGTAGACACGGTCTCAAGCTTGGCAGTGTTCAATAAGTGATTGGACAATGCCCTCAGACACGTGGTGTGAATTATGGGGTTGTCATAATTCAGGAGTTGGAATTTTGATCCCTGTGGGTCCCTTCCAACTTGGGACATTCTATGAGCCTAAAACAGAGCTTGGTAGCTTCAGTGTTTTCCGCTGTTTTCTTCTACTTGAGAGAGAGAAAAATCTGCTCCTCTGTCTTCTGCTCTCCTTGGCACCTGTAGGTCTGCAGTGATTGCAGGTAATTCAAAACTGGAACAGCAACAGATCTAGAGGTGAGAGGAGAAGCACATATGAAACTTAGGGCTTTGTATTTAGTTTCAAAACAAAGAAAAATATTGCTGTGGAGCTGCAGTGTGTCTGGCTTAATTTAGTTGCAAGATATATCTACCAGGCCTTCATGTATTTTGGTGGTACTTCACAGAAGCTCCAGCTTTTCCAGCTGGACACACAATCAAGCCCCAGCTACCTAGAGGCAATCATGCTGGTTCCAAAGTACATTGTGTTGGCAACATATATTTCATTAAAGTTATTACTTTTAGCAATCAGTGTATTTTTTTGTAAAAAGAAACATGAAGTTATTAATGTTTTATTTTCTATGGACCCATACTCATCTACCACAGCTAAATTCTTTATTAACAGTCAAGTCACTGACAAGCATATTTTTTCTTTTTTCTTTTGACTCTTTTAAGATATCATCAGAACTTAGTTCTTTGTTGCATTTTTGTCCACATCTTTTGGAGCTTCCCCAGCAACTCAACACACATAATGTACAATTTTAGCCATTTGTTTTTTTAACATCTTGCTGAAGCATGGTGCTACAGAGAACATTTATTCACCATTATACAATGATATAATCTATCCCTATTTCAGATATTGAGCTATAATTTTCTGGAGGCACCATTGTATGACTCCTTTCTCTCTTAATTATGGAAAAAATATGTCTTTAAATTGTCCTTAGCTCTGGCACAATGATAGACTGAGTTGTTTTCTTCTCTTCCCTTATCAGTTTTCCATGATTCCTACACTCTGATTCATATTTATCATCAGCTTGTTTCTTTAATCAGCAAGTAATACTTTCATAGCTGCTGTCATACATTTTAGGGTAGTTTAAACTGGTATAGTCATCTTAATTGCTTAAGGCAGAAGCTTTTCAGACTTGTACTGAAATGCTTTTGTACAGTTCCTGGTCATAATTTATTTTTTTCCACTTAGATTACTTTCCCAATAGATTTGATCATATGTTAATGCAATAGCTGAGCTGTTTAGGTAGTGCAAGATTTTGGGGCACAGTGATATTATTAGGTACACAATGGTGTAGCTACTTGTTCTGTGAATTTTGTTCTCCAAATTAATTGATAGTTCCCTGCCTACCCATAGACATGAACAGTGTTCTAGCTCAAAATTATTAACTTCTAAAGTGGATAATGTTCATGTCTGGTATAGCGATATGAAGTAGAATGGCATATATTTTAGTTAATATAACTATGCAAGATTGATTTTTTTTTTTAACAACAAAAAGACAAAATTAAAAAAAAAAACCAACCAAACAACATCCAATAGTATTCCTGACTTTCTTTTTGCTCAGAAAACCAGAAACTCAAATTTTCAGGTAGCAGGAGTTTAAAGCCACGTCACTTTACTGGGTAAGTAAACTTCAAGGATTTGTTGTTTTTCTCTTTTCATCATGGTTAGTATGGATTAGTTCTGAGTTGAGAACAGGTATACCCTTTGTAAGTATGGGTGAGCTCCTCTCTTCCAAGCGGTGCTAGAATAGACTTGTTTGCTATAATTGAATCATACTTTCATTTAGTACAGGAGAGACCCTTGCTTATGAGAATCATCCTCTGAAAAAAATGTTGATGAACTCACATTTTCCAGTGAAAATGTTCAAAAATGTCTCTGCTATTTTTGTGTCTTAGGTCTTTCAAGGCAGTTATGATGTGGGAAAAAGCATTACCTGATTGTGCATGAGAAGAAAGATCCTTCCTGTCTTCCACTGGAAGACAGGATTTTCCCATTCTTTCTGAGATACCTCAATGAAAACATGAGCAACTGGAGGCCATGTGCCATGCTTGAAATGTAGGGAGGGTGACAAGGACAGTGACCCATGCCAGCTCTGTTACTCTCTTGACAGCCCACGTGCCCCGTCAGTTCCCCTTTTAGCATCTACAGCTGTGGCTAAGGTAGATACTTTGGAGACAACATCAGGAGGGACTGTGAATGTTCATGTCATTGCTTGGCAGACTATCAACATTTTCCTGAAGAGTGGAAGCAAAAGGTGGTGGTTTTTAATTTTTACATGTGTCTCACTCTTTGCAAAGCAGAGTTGCACAGACCAAGGAGAAGGTAAGTGTGTAACTGGGGGGCTCCATCCCTGCTGACTGCTACAAGTGAGAGATGCAAGAGCAAATGCAAAAGCAAAGATCATAATTACTTTTTCCAAAAGATGATTATAGAGAACCTTCCCATAGGTGACACTACTACCTACTTCTGTAATACATGATTGTGTGTCTGTATATGCCGGGCAGGGATAAATCTTGTTTGTGTGTTTGTTTGTTTTAATCTATGCAAACAGAAAGAGTTATGGGTCAGATTCTGATGTCTTGAATAAGGTTCAGAGCTACATCTACACATCACTGATATCAGTTAAATTGTTTTGAAAGATGCTGCTCAGTCTAATTCCATGTATATGACTTATGGTATTAAGATCAGGTAAATACTCAGTCTTTGCAATTTTAAATACCTGTGATTTAGTTTGTTCAGGAGTAGGTGTAATATTTCTAAAATTTGATTTGGGACCAAACAAAAAACCCCAAACTTTTAAACATGTGGCTGCATTTGTGAATATAAGTGACAGGTACAAAACCATAAGAAAGTTTTCAAATTTTCAAGTTTTTTTAAAAACAAACCTAGCGTTTGCCAATGTAGTTGAAATCTCTGGGTGTCATTTACCTTTTATTGTGACAACCTCACTCCTCCGTAAGAATGACAATAAATATCTCCCCCTTTCATAGCCTACAAAAGAATGAATGCTTGTCTGCTCTTGTCTGCAATATAATTTTTCAAATAGCTCTAGTGATTTCAGTCTTGAGTGTATGAATAGAAAATTCAAATAGTTTAGTTGAGAGTCCTATGAAATTTGCAAGCATGCAGCAAAGCCAGACTATGTAGATAAAAATAAGATTACTTTTGTTTATAGTAAATGCTAAAGTTAATAACGAAAAAAAAAATAAATCCCAAACCTTCAATGTTTTCATAAGTAGGCTGTTCTGAATTTTGAAAACATCACAGAAAATATAATAGTTTTATAACACTTCTGGCGTTTTGTTTTGTTTTGGTTTATTTTGTTTTGTTTTTTAAAGTGTTCTGTCTCCAGACCTGTAATAAATCTGCCAGGCTGCTTCCACAACATTTGAAGCCTAAACTACAGATAATTTTACAAGTTCTCTTTGCTCTTACTGAATGATTTTCCAAATACAAAAATACAACAATATTTTCAAATAAAAAGGCAAAGGTTTTAATTACTGGTATCAGCCTGAGGGTGAGAAACTCTTATTTTATTTTTTTTTTGTTAAATACTTCCAGTGTATTCCAGATAGTGATTTTCTGTCCCTTTTGTGAGGATTATGGCTACACTTCTAGTCTGGCTTCATATACATTTTGTGGAAATGGATCTTCAATTTTCTAAGCATATTTTGAAGTTGAAATAACTTACCATTTTGTGAAAGAGTGATATTAGGTGGAAAGTTTATACTTTAGAAGAGTATTATTTGAGTTAAATTTATCATAATTAAAAGACCAGTATCTTCGCTATAAAAGTGATTTTAACTTTTAAACAAATACTTTTGTTACGGGCTGCTCTCCAGCACCATACCTTTCAAGTGCTTTGGTAGAGAAGCTGTAAAATGAGCAGTACTGTTGCATAAGAATCTGTGGGTGCGTGTGGGTGTCACGTCCCTTTTTCCCGAAATAGGGTTTGGCTCAATGCTGAGAGTACCTGGGCTCAAAAAGGACATTCACAGGATAACCATGGACCCAGTAGCTGCATGGATTTGAGAACTGAGCTTTCAGTATTTACCTGATCTGACTTTTGTAGCTTGTACTGAGGCATGATTGATCATTAGTTGATAATACCACTATAATACTATCTAGTAGCAGTTTAGCAATGAGTTTATTTAAAGGCTTAATTACCAGAAATGAGTGATCATGTTAGCATCTCAGCTTTCATTTAGAAATGTGGGAATGTTTTCAGTTTTCCTAGTGCTGGGAAGAAATTTAAAACAGTTCAAGTTCAGCAAACCAAAAAGACAAATTAAAAGACCTCAATATTTTCTCTTTAAAAAAAATGTGTATTGATTTATTTAAATGATGTCATGATGCTTTGGGGTCTCAGCAGTCTGTGTTGTTGTTTTTTTTTTTTTACCGTTTGATGTTAACCCTGGTGCATGGCCACTCAGCAAATATTGAGCAATTATGAATACCAAATAGAATTTCTAGATTCCCTATCCAACCAATCCATTGAAAAACAACAATTTTCTGCTAATTACTTATCTGTGGTCTTAACATAAAATTCCAGATTAGATGCTTATAAGTGCTGCACATATGTTTTAGCAAAACTGTTGATAAGCTGTGAATGAACTATAGGCCACTTAACCCTTATGTACATCATATCATATATTGCTGCCTTTATTGCTGGTTCTCAGGTAGTCTTGGTGACAGAGAGGGAAGATGCAACAAAAAGAGAACTCATTAGAGCTGTATCAAAAAGGAAAGGCAAGTCAGAACATATTTTCCTAGTTTGATTTTATTTTGTGTTTGATTTTTTTGCTAAACATTGAGAATCAAGGTTAAAAATAGGAGATAAAGGGTTGTTAATGTGAATTAGTGCTGGGAATAAGCCTTTGAAATATAACTCTTTGGAATATAACTCTTAGGAGCAACTAGCAGTATTGCTTCTTGATCTTCAATTGCAAGATCAGTTGCCTGAGTTTCTGTCTTTTTGACTGACAAGCCCTGTTTTTTAGAGGTAGATCTTGTGAAAGGGCTTTTCTCTAGCATCCCATTCTAAAAGTCTCCACGTGCAGCTGTGGAAGTCTAAAGGAGGATGAACTAGACATAGGCAGTGGCATTAGTTATTTGAATGGTCCAGAAGTGTGAATGCAAGCTTAGGCGTGAGTACAGGTCTCTTGTGGTGTCAATGTGTGTGTTTGCTGTTGGTGTTATGAGCTCCTTTGCAAGAGGGATCCACAAAGGCAGTAAGAGAGATGACAGCTGAAGCAGGAGACAGTGGTGATGTAGAAAAAATTGATTTTCAACATTCTGAGGCATCCTGCAAGGCCAAAGGATGAAGCTTGACTTAATAAAAATTAGCCTAAGAGCTCTGTACTGAAATATAAGTTTGAATGCTGTGCCTGTATTTGCTTTACCATCTGTGATTTGTTTAATGAGAGCTATCCCTTTAAAACTCAGTCTGGCAAAGTGAGTGTCTGACCTGGGGGGTGTTTTGCCTTGTGTATCAAGACAAGAGAAGAGTCTATCTGAGAAATTTCATAAGGCTGGAAAAACAGCATTGCTAGGAAGCAAAGCTTTTTTTTTTCTCTTTGCAAGTGGAGGGACTAAATGTCTCAAGTCATTGCTAATTAACCTCTTATATATGAGCACTCTGCATACATTTTAGTTTAGCCAGGACTGAAAGCGCACCCATCTAATGCAAGCTTAGAAGCCACACTATTAAATGAATTTGATGAGTCTGTGCTCTTACCCCCATGACATTAATCATGGTTCATCTCTCCCTAGGCCTGTTCATAAGGCCCAACACACAGGACCATGACTTTTCTGGGTCCTCTGCCAGAGACTCTTGTGTTCATTGTGGGCTGCAATGAACAGTCCTGGTAACAGGTTTTTAAAAGCTGGCAAAACTCACTATCAGAGGGATACTGAGCCAAAGGAGTTTTTAAAAGTCTGGTGGTAGTGAATAATTGAGACTTAGCTTTTCATATAAAACAAGACATTTCTCATAGTCTCATGACTTTTGACTTGTGAACTTTTTCTTCTGGAAGGACCATGAAAATACTTTATTTTCCATAGTTATGCATATACTTTATATTCAATAGTTTTTGATATCTTTCTTTTTTATTTTTTTTCTTTTTTTCTTTTTTTTTTTTTTTTAAATGGTGGCAAGGATAGTGAACATTGCTGCCTGTTTACTTATGTCATATATCAAACAACGATGGTTCATGTCATTCCTGAAATTTCATAACCAGGCTACAGTAAAAGCGTAACATATGGTGTCTGTGAAATAAAATAGGACCTCTGTTCTGTTAATTAAATTTGTCTTAATAAATATGCTATTGCAGGGTTAGATATTTTTTTGATAAAACATCACAAATACTAAGTGATTCATTTTCCATTTCGTTTGTGACTCAGAGATGCAATCTTAAAGTAGGCTGTTTAAACAATCTGGGCAATCCTCTGGAATAAAGCAGTTAAAACTAGACTCTGGTCTTCTATACTTAAATGAATTTAGAAACAATACTGCATTTTATATTCAACAGAAATAAAGGTTCTTGTATGAGTGGAGTAGGTACAAGAAGCCAGAGATGTAATCGACAGCACTTTATGGACTCATAAGAAAAAGAAGAAAACCCCCATGATTAATAATAAAAAAAAAAAAAAAAAAAGTTTGCTGGATGATTTAAGGCCCGATTAACAAATCACTACAATGCAATTTATGGCTTTAGATAATGGGAGGTCAAACATGTATTACCAGCTGACTTAAATATGATTTGACTGAAAGATACAAATCTGCTACATGAGCCATATTAACTGAAAGCCTCTACTTTACATTTCTCACTGATGGCACCCTGGGGAAGCAACTTCCTTGGTATTTCACATCCAATTTAAGCACATCATTGATGAAAAGATGGCTAAATTGGTGTACCATTTTGTAATAAAATATCTCACAAACTGTTTATCTGATCAATGGAGAATGCAGTCTCAAGCTATTCAGGGCTAATGTGCTCCTTTCGTTAAAATAGTAAGTTATTGACTGTCAGAAGTACCTGGGAATTTCTAAAGTCAGTTCAGTTTTCCTGAATGAGAGCAACATATTGCATCAGAATAGCGGGTGGTAAAGGGATTAACTCTGCTAGCTGAATTCTCACTGATATCAAAGGGATGTGAGTAGAGGACACTAAGCACTTCACAGGAAACGTTCATCTTCTCATATGATCAGGCTGCAGAGGATGGAAAGGGGTCTTACTCTTACCTTACTCATGCAGATTTACACCACTGTAGTTTCACTGACTTTATTTGACAAAGTCCTGCAGCATAAGAGGGGAAAGTCATGCCATATGTGCAATGTACATCAAATGTTGTTTTCAAAGCTGTAGTGAGACATTCTGATGCCTGGGATAGGGTGCAACTGCTTCTTCCCAGGTGGGAAACATCTAGGACCTTATCAGGACCATGTGGAAGCTTCCCTGGCGAGATGCCTGCTCTTCAGACATGGGCTGACCCAGGCCTGAGGGGAGCTGCGGGGATGTGATGTATGGAGCCTTCCTGTAAAGGAGGGAGGTAGGGAGGGAAGACAGATATGCATTTTCCCCTTCAGGCTTGGCAGCTATTTTTGCTGGAACTGATGCCCACTTTACATCCTAAGGATGGGGAACCAGCACCATGACAGTCCTCAAGTTCAGCTGTCCTCAGTCCTGGCCTCAAAGGAATGGAGAGTTGTATTGTTTATGCCCCCCCCTCCTGGCGATCCATTTGGCGTGCTTTGTTCCTTCTTTTTTTCACATTTTTCTTTTGTTTTCCCACAAAATGAAGTGGATAAGAATGACTAAGAGTGGTTTCCACAAGAAGCAAAACCTGAGAGGATCTGTCTCTAGTGAGGAAGGCTCCTGCCTCTATAAGACTGGCCTCTTTCACTGTAGATATGGGAAAGAATGAATTGTGTGACATTATTTATTTATCTGTTTGTTTCTTTATTTTCCTAGAAATGTTCAATGCACCACACAAATGACTCACAGACAGAAAGAAATGCTAAATCAAGTGGTTGTGGGTATTTTTAGTGGGAGGAATGTGCTCTTTTCATAAGGTTGAGAGAGTGAAAGGCTGCTTTCTTTGCAGCCCATGGGTTGAGGATGCTGCAAAGCTGGGCTTGTATACTCTTTCTGCATAGGAATTGGTGAAAGAGTAGAAAGGTGGTGTAAAATGCGTGTACTAGGAAAGCATCTTAACTGGTGAGATGTAGGATGTTCCAAGGTGAGTGCTCCCTGATCTCTTGTTGCAGCTGCTCTGCTGTGCGCAATAGATTTCAATGTTATGCCCAGAGGGGAGCACAGAACTGCAGGCTGCTGACTTAAGTGTTTATCTGAGCACTAGAAACAGAAGGTTCCCATACCCTTCCCCCCATAAGTACTATATTTCAGCAATAAAATTATTGTAATTACTTTATTCAGCTCGAAGTACTAGATTCTGTCCAATGTTGTAATTTCATTTTGTTTGGCTGAAGCTGGTTGTTTTGTTGATGGGATACAAATCAGACTTCCACGGGGAGACAGGTGTCTCTTATTCCTAAAGCAGGTATCAGTGACACAGAAAACGCACTTTGATCCCCAACAATGATATGCAGTACTACAGATGCCCAAAATGCACTCCTTCTTTCTTGTCTGACTTTTGGAAGTTAAACAGTCCTACGCCTGCCCAGTACTTGAATAAGAGGCCTAGGAAATCATGGAGAGCAGAGGAACAAACCAAAGTATACTGCTTTGTCGCTTGGTGAATCTTAGTTGCCCAAGTTCTGATCCTGATTCCAAGCATGTCTTCCAAATCATATTTTTTGAGAGAATTTTCACTAATTTTATACCCTCTTCACCTTTTTTGGGTGTTTATCTTCAGGAAAACAGGGCTTTTCAGAAGTCCTAAGGGCTTCTGACTTCACATGAACACCAATGGTTTCTTTGAGATCATACTTGTTAGGGCTAGTATGCAAACAAGAAATGGTAGAAAATGTCTTTGAGAAACGTGCTGGTTAGAAATATCTGACTTTTAAAAAAGAGTGTTAAAACAATGTATTTTTGTTGAAATGAGGAACTATTGTAGTTTGGATTTATCTTTTTCTTGATCTCAAAGACTGTTAGCGTGATGTCTCTATTTTAATTTCGGCATTTACTGTCAGCAGAGAAAGGATATTGATGACTGAGCAAAATAAAGCAAGGAAAATGAAGGAGAATACTCCTGATGAGCAAGTCCATTGTTTGTTCTGTGGAGTTTTCGTTATCCTTGAAGTAATGACTCCTATTCTTTCAAAAAATGTACACATCTGTAGATGATGACAAAAGCAGCAGTAACCTGAGTTTACCAGTTTTTACTCAAAAATAATTTATTGTGGTTTTGACATTTGTTCATCTTAGTTTTGTGCAAATGAGAAAAGAAATCTTTCTATGTTACACAAAATTATTCTAGTCTTTTATTAAAGTTGTGATATGAGTTGTTCATGTGAAGTCACTTCTAAGAACTCTTGAGCATTCATTACCAGTACTACAGACTTTATTTAAAATACTATTCTTCCATGCATGACTAAGAATAACAATTTTCTACCTAAGTGCTAGTAAATGATTAATTAATATTACTGTTGCATTAAAATCAGTAGGTTGATCATGTCCTCATAATCAGGGGAAAGAAAGTGTCTTTAAGAAATAAAATAATCCTTATGTTTCACTAGATTACAGAAATCATGTTGTTAGTAATAGCTGGATCCAGACCTGTACTTTTCTTGCTCAGCAACTGCATAGTTTTGTTAGTCTTCCAGATGACGTCTTCAGAGTCTTTTCCTCACCCAGAGTGGTTAAAGAAAAGCTAAAGCATGCATACCGAGTAGCTCAGGAAACTGATGGTTTGGTCATCATCTTTAATACAAGACACAGTAATGCCCAAATGGCCAACCAAAATTCTAGTTCTTTTCGTGAAAATGGAGTCGGGATCTTAAATTTCTCAATTATCAGACCAAACCTAATCCTTATCTATTTTTTTTTTTTTCCCTAGTGAGTGCTTTTCCTGTTCATTAGCAAAGTCATTACCAGGCAGATGTGGAGTTACCAGGTGAGATAACGGTGACTTTTGAACTACTACCCTGTCCTCCCCAAATATTATATCTGTTTTTTCATAGTTATGAGGCATAGTAAGTGATAACAAAAATATTCAATCTCATCACCAAAAGAGAGCCATGAAGATGATGAAAGGGCTGGAGAACCTGGCCTGAGAACAAAAACTGAGTAAACTCTTCTCACCCTGGAGAAGAAAAGGCTCATAAGGGACCTCCTCATAGTATTCCAGTACTTAAAGGGTAGTTACTAAGAGTGTGGTGGCTCTCTCTTCACAAGGAGACAAAAATTTTGAGAGTAAGAACAATCAATCACTGAAACAGCTTACCCAGGGATATGGTAGGGTCCTCATTTATTGGAAGTTTTCAAGACAGGGTGCTAGAAAAATCTCATATAGGTTCTCTTTTCCATGAAAGGTTGGATCAGGTGATCTTTGAAGTCCCTTCAACCTGGGCTGTTCCATGTTTCTATCTCACATAGTCATATCTTTTGCTTTCTCTGCTATTACAGAGTCATGGAGAGACAATCTGGTACTCTGTATGCCTTCACAGTTTGATGCCTTTGTAAAGCCATCCAAAAACATGTCGTTTCTGTATGTTTGCTTAGAGCTACCAACACATACCCCTATTTGGTGTCTCCTTGGCCCAGATCTTGCTATTCCCTGTTCTGCTTTAAATAATCTTTCCCCCCACACTTAGTAGAAATAGAAATCTAGTTTTGGGTAGAACTTTTCTTCAGAATTTATTTCTACAAATGTGAGAGACAATGTGTGTATGGTAGATACCAGTTTTGTCAGCAGCTTTTGGATCTGATCTTTAATGACAGGTTACCATGTCTACATTGTTGGATTTTTTTTTTTTTTCTGACAAAGGTATTTTCTGAGTTGTGGACATACTCGATTTTGAAATGCTTCAGGCCTTAATGCATATAGATTAAATAGTGTATAAGTTCTTACAAGACAAAGACAGTTCTTTCAAAAATTTATTGGCATATATGCTATTCTCATGGAAGTTAGTGGAAATATTTGCACTTGTACTGAAATTTGTAGTCAGCCTTTCAACACCAACCTACCAGCACTAAATATCTCTTCTATTGGTTTGTCTGTAGACAGTAGAATAATAGTGAAAATTTGTAAATAAAAAAATAACTGAATTAGTAAGATGTGACTGAACAGACTTCATAATGAGATAACTGTAGACCTTCAGGATACGGTGAACTACTAGAGATGCAGTGTTATCTCATTACAACACACATTTTACTAAAGAATTGTATGCTCTGAGGCATGTGTTTATACTGCAATACATTCCTGCCTCAGGCCTGTTTTGAGGTACAAGGAGGAAGGACAAGAAGCTTTGAAACTTGAAAAGTGGATGCCTTTTACTGTAGCTGCATATGTAACATGCAGTTATATTCAACGGTTTATTGAGTGTGTTAATTGCAAGCAATAAGGCTGAAAAATGTGTTCTAATGAATAACTCCTCCCCCATCCCCACCCCGTTCAACTCCAAAGAAAGAAATTCTAGTTGCATTTGGGGACTCAAATGTACGTCGTTCTAAAGGTTACTGTCTTTCTTCTCATGACAAGAGAGCTTGGCAAATACAACTACCCAATCTGTTTCATTTCCACTAAGTATAAACCTATGGCAAAGAAAATGCCACTTCTACGAACGAACCGTTTAACATGGTGGTCTGATCGTTCTTTGCTTCTAGCATAGTGTAAATCTGGGGTGGCCCAGTAAAATTATTGGAGCGATGTCAGTAAAATCAAGTGCTCTGACAGAGTATAACATCTGCATGTGAAATTCTCCATTGAAAACAAGGAGAATTAGACTGATCTTGGTGCTGGTTACATTACTACAAATTATAATGAATTGCAATGAGGTATAGAAGTAACTTTCAAAGTCACTGATCCAGGGATTCACGGCAAAAGAGATCTTGTGTGCTACATCAAGCAGGAAAAATAGCAGAATAATTTCCAAGCTTTAAAATGGTGTGAAGTAGGAGAAATAAAATAATGAGTGACTGATAGTGATTAAAAGAAGTGAAATCTGTCAGACAGAGAATGTAGAACTAAAGATCATACCTTTTTATTTCTATGTTTGTATTATACTGCTATGGAGGGGCCCAAGAGATGTTGCAAGAAGAAATTCAGTGTCCTAGGGAACTTCAGGTCTACACTAAGAAGAAGGCCTGGCTGGGGCCATGATAAATTAATTGATGAGGGTAGATGCATGGGAGAAATCATAATACTAATTTTACAGTTACTGTACCAGTCTTTCCAGCTCTGTGTAGCTGTCTTCTACAGCTCTGTGTAGTTCATGGCTGGCCTGACCACAGACCACTTACAGCACTATGCTAAAAAACTTCAAGGATGATCTACCAGAAATAATGTATATCAACTAAATAGTAATTTGGTAGGGGAATTTCTGTCTTGCATTTGCAGTAGCTGTCTTGCCCTTACCTTTAGGAATGGTATTTTATCTCCATTTTCAGTAATGTTGGTATCAATTTAACTTTGGAGACATATCCAGATTGCCCTTAATATCTGTGTCAGCCTCATTATGATCTGATGTAATGACTTTCTTTTTATATAGCTGGAAAGTCTTTTGCTCCTTGTTCTCATTGTTGTTGCAGGATATTGCTCATTTAGCAGTAATTTTAATTCTATGGAAACTCCTTTTGACCTCTGAGACACAGCATTCTTCTTTGACCAATTATCTTTTTTCCTTTCCTTACAGGCTTTCCACACTGGACAAGTAATGAACTCCAAAGAACAATGAAATCATCAAAGCTGAGGCTCACCCATCAGAAGGATCTTATGAGGGACATGAATGTTAGAGATCAGCATGACAAGACATAAAAATTATAGGTGAGTTTCTGTTGACGTTCTTCCACTATTAGGAATAAACTGTAATGAAGAAAAGAGTAAACTGACAGAGCGTGGCTGGAAAAATCATTCATTTGAACTGGGGAATGTGTTACACTTCTCCTTTTAGTCTTTTTTCAAAAGAAAATTCCAATCAAGGTATTCAGTTAAAATTCTGAAATTTAAGCTTATTGTAGAAAAATAAATAGGTTGTCAAATTCAAAACTTTCTGATTAACACAAAATTACTTTGTTTGCCTTGCCACATTGTCTGTATTTTAACTTTTTTTCCTCACTTCCAACTCCTTCTGTCACTGGTTCCAGATATTACGCAACTATTTTCTTCCACTTGGAGGGGAAGAGTGGAAGAAAAAGTGGGTGGAAAAAATGATGGCTGGTTTTCTATGATTCCTAAGTTTTCTCCCCTGGAATATTTTCTGTTACTTGTGCTAAATAGCAGGAATCTAAGTTTTAATACAGTGCTCTGGAGAAAAAACAAAAAAAAACCCAACACAAAACAAACAACAACAACAACAACAAAAGGCAATGAGAAAATTGAAATGACTATTTTTGCCAATCCTTGGGAAAAATGTGAGTATTGAAAAAAAAATCAGACAGAAAAGTGCTCATATTTGATGATCTTATTTTTGTAAAAGAGTATCTTATATGGACTTAATGATAACCACTGTAATTGAAACAACAGTGTCTACAAAAAGGACTTACCCTGTTTAATTGAATCAATTTAAAGTGATTCAATTTTTTTGGCAGAAACAAAGTTAGGGAGATGGAAAAAATAAATGACTACTTTTTATGGTGAAATAAAGGGGAGGAAGCAAAGCAAACAACTTATGGCCCTGAAATGCCATATTATTATATCTAGGAAACCATGACCAAAAGATGCTAATTTGTCTCAACTCACTCTCTGTGAGGGTTCCCTTTGATCCTCCTGCCTTTCTTAGAGTGTGATGTTCTCACATTTTAATGTAGTATCATTTGACATTGAGATGCAGGGAAAATTGTCCAGTAAACAGCTTTCTTGTGTGGATTTGGAGGTTGTGGGAAAGATTGTAGCATGAGCTGGAGCCTACCACAAGAGAAATGGATTATTACTCTGGAAACACTTACCTCAAGGAGGGCCCTTTTACAGCTGAGAGAGGCAACCTTTTACAAAGAGCTGTGTTCTGAGAACTCCTTGTCAGCTTGCTGAAAGTGCTAACTCACAGCATACAGGTTGTTCCTCCCTAAAAAACATGGGGAGAAAAGCTTTGGTGTGCTATTTGTGACTTCTTCTTCCTGAGTGTAAAGACACGTTTTACAAAATGACAACCCATCAAAGAAAAAACCCTAAAAATCAGATTTAATGAGACAGATGGTTTAGGGAGACAGGAGAAACAGAGTAGCTTAAAAGACATCAATGCTACAGCTTAAGCTTTCAACAAACCAGCCTGTGTGATTTGGATAAAAGGGGAGTGGTGGCATTTTCCAAACAAAATCCAGTTCTGATACAACTCAAAGCTGGGCAACAAGGTGTCCCTGAGTTTCCCCACCCCTAAAATCCTGCTTTTCTTCCCATCAGTTTCAGTGTTATGATAAAATTAAAACCCTCACAAGGGAACATTTTTAATTTTGTTTTTGATTTTTTTTGAGTCAAAGAGAATGATAGAATAAATTATTACAAGGACATTAAAAGGATTTCATTTCCTTGAGCATACATATGCATTCTGCTGCAGCATGTCCTCTCCCTCCCAGTGTAGCCATTGATCCACAGCTTTTATAATGAACTCTAATAACAACTCTATTACTGCAAGGCTCCTGATTGGCTCAGGCACCCACAAAATTAGCTACAAAGAAGCCAGCTTGTCAATATTAATTCCGCACAGAAATTACTTGTTATGGTAGAACAAAGGTGTTTTGGCTCAAGCTGAACAACTTAACTCCTTGTCTCATAAAATTTAAGCTGCTATTGATCGCTGCCTTCTATTGTGCTGAAGGATTAAAAAAAAAACCCAAACAAACAGGGTTGCTTGCGCTCACACATGCACATGCAGACAGAGACCAGCGCGCTGAATCACTCTGATGCATTCTCCTAAACTACCGGCTGCCCCCTTCCCTTCTTTCCCCTTTCCTTCCCCTCCCTGTCTGCTAAGAATCATTCAGTAACATGAAGCAAATTAAATCAATGAATTCATCCTAGCAGATGGGTGCTTTAACAGTCAGTTAGCCTTTAGATAATTGAGGCGTTGACTCCAGAATCATAAAATGGATGGCTCGTTTGTACATTTTACTGAAATAGATCACCGAGGTTAAATAAATGAAATCCCATTTGTCAGGCAGTAATAAATGGCCTCCCCTTCTGCAAACAGCTCTGTTTGGCCTAATAAATACAGGGATGTTACAGTGCTCCTCCCTTGATAGGGTTATGGCTTAATGAAATGGTCTTTCCTCTGCTTGTTTTTGCCTCCTCCTGCACCGTGTGATAAGTAGCGAACCAACGAAGCTTGTAATTACAATCTTACAGAGAACCCAGCCAATCTGTATATAAATCTCACCATCCAATTACAAGATGTAATAATTTTGCAGTCAAGCTGGTAATGAGGTCTAATACTCATGCATGTGATAATCCCCCCTGGATGCTGACTCTATCAGATGTTAGCTTTGTAATTATACTGGCAGAAAATCATTATTTCATGTTCAGCAGAAAAATGAGGTTGGTGGGAAGTTAATTTTCTCTATGCTCTGTGAAGCATAGACAAAATTTTAATGATTTAATCATTATGGTTATCCCTTTTGCAATTGACCCGCGTTATTTCTGTAGAAACACTGGCACATTTAAAAGTCCCTGTTACCCGATAAAGCTCGCCAGGTATGCAGCTTTTAATGTAAGAATAACCGTATACAATTAAACTATTAACCTGCTTGATAGGGGAAAAATCCATAGTTTTTATGTTTTCATTATTTACACATAGGATCCAAAGGAATGCTTCTGTCCAGTCCACAGCATGATAAAAAAGGACTCTAAAATAAAGAAAAATACTATAATTAGGATGTAAACTCTCAGAACAAAACAGCAGGTTCACAATGTTCACAATGATGTTTTAGGAACTCAATAATCTTTTGCTCCTTTCCAGTGTAAGAGACATTCATGACATGTTATATCTCTACACAAAGAGCTTGTTAAGCATAATCAGCATTTTCATAAGCAATAGTTTAAAGGAATTGCATCTGATACATATTTTTAATTGTTCTTTTCTGTTCTCAAAATTTTCTTGTTATTTCTGTTTGTTCAGCCTGCCAAGGAAGGACACAGAAAAAGAGAGAAGTCACGACATTGAGATGGGAGAGTGAGAAAATAAACAGCAGCACAACAGGAAACTACAGGGAAGTAGGTATGTAGGGCAAAAACCAAAGCATATTGCAAATTTATAGTGACTAAGATATTTAAATTACCTAAAAAAAAATGAAGAAAAGGAAAACATCATCAAATTATTTTGCATTAGAATTTCAACTGAAGACTGAAAGACAAGTATCCAGTAGTACTTTAACACTTCCCAAATCACTTAAGTTCAATTGTGCTATTTCTGACTTTTAATTCTGTGACTATAATGCTCATTTGCTGGCTTACATCATGTGTACATATATGTTTGTAGGTATATATGTGTGTATAACTATATAAATACGTGAAGAATCATAGCATAGTTTAGGTTAGAAAAGGCATTTAAGATCAAGTTCAACTGTTAACCTAGCAGGCCAAGTCCACCAGGGCTGTGCTTCACCTACCCAGCTGAGTCATCTGCCTTTGGACAAAGTGATCTGTATCCCAGAAGTGCCTTTTTGTGCAGTGGCTACAAAAAATAGCAAATTAGTAGTTCTGATTTTGATGGCTACTCTGTAGGTACAAAGATTAGTTGAAATAAATTCTACCCTTACCTCCTTCATGGATCCAACCCAAAGCGGCTCTGGAGAAGGCCTGGGGTATATCATGTATTATGTATTAAACTCCTAATCTAGTGATATAAAAAAGGCAACTTGACAGACACGAATCCTGATCTAATTATGGTTCTCAGCCTTAAAAAAAGATTATTTTTTAATGAGCCCTGTAACTCAAAGCACATATATATTTAGACAATTTATCAGACTTCTTAAGAAGAAAATCCTGACATTAGTTAGGGTAGTTCCACTGGTACTCCATATGTTTTCTTCCTGCAAAAGAAGCAGGATGGTGATGAGGAAGCAGATGACCTAAAATTAAGTAGGCTATTAAGAAGTAGTGAAGAATAAGGGACTTGAAGAGGGACATAATACAAACGGAAAGTCCTTTGCTGACAAACCTATCGTGTGTAATGTGTGTTGGATAGAGTAATTTGAAATACTTAATGCCTTACAGGATTCAAAATAAATTTTATTGAGTTGGCAGAAAGATGAGGATATTATTATAGACAATTGATTCCAAAGTAATAAAAATGCAAATAAAATATTAGACTAAGAATTATATGTAAAATAAAATATAAAATATAATTTAAGTCAAAGGCACTTTCTCCCCTAGAATATTGCTTTTCTTTCATGCCATGTTAGTCAGAGTTGCCATCTTTTACAAATGTTGTTATGAGTTTGTCCTCTTTTGGGGAATGTTTTGGTTTAGATGTATTCTTGAAGCCACAGTTTTGGGTAATGTTTTTATATTTCCTTTAAGAAAGAAAGAACTATAATTCTATCAATTTGTTCCATAAACAGTGGCTTTGGAGGAATGTGGCTTCCTGAAGATTAGTGTCCTGCACTTTTTTCTTTCCTGTATTTCAGTGACCATCCTTGTCTACATATGCCCTCATCTGCTTGATTCACTTAACTATTTGGTGGGCAAGTAACAGAATGCACAACAACTACTCTGCAGCAATGTGTTTGCTGATTGAATGACGAGAGTGTATCTGCTGTCCAGCCAGCTATTTATGATGGGTATGGACACTACTGTTTAGCTGCCTTTTCCTGGGAAAGGACACTGAGTGTAAAATGACATGTGCAAAATTGATGCAATTGGTTTTTATGTCTGAAATATATTTTTACTTTTACATATGTACTTTTACAGAACACTCTGGCCCATAGAGATGAACATGTTGTCCCTAAGTCATGTCGTGAAAAGATCTTAACTTTTTATTTATCCAGCCAGACCACATTTTTCTTACTGATGTAGAATTAGGATTGAAAGTTAAGTGCTGGCTAGACAATAACTGGACAAGATTGTATTTTTGTACCATAAATTAAGTTACAGAATGCAGGTTGAGAGAGGCTGGGAGCTCTTGGGTTAAGACTTGGATTTTAATGCAATAGAATACTTTAGGTGTTGCGTAAGTATGGCGATGTTCTAGAGGATGTTAATTATATTTTCCTCATTTTCCACAAGAAATATTGAAGACATAAACTTGTCTTATCAGACTATGACTAAGTAAATCTTTGCTAATCAGCAGTGTGTAAGAAGCAAAAATGGTAACTCAGCTTCTCACCCAGCCTCAGCAAGATGCTTCTGTCTCATCTTAATCTCTCAGAAAATAACAGAGGAGGCATGCAGCTAGTGGCTGTGTCTAAAAAGCAGTACATTTGTGGTTTTGATACAACCTGCAGACATGGTTGTTCTGTGGTCCAACCATTGGACCTCTTTCTGCTGCTTCTTCTAGTTCATCATGGCATAGAGGGACATGTTTAGAAGACTCCCAGTTCTTCAGGTTACACATGCCAGTTGGTAAGTGAGCAGAGTATAAATTCGGAGACTAGTTTGTTAACCCAGAGATGCTTCCCTGAGAGAGCAAACCTAGACAAACGGTGGGTCATGACTGAGTCCTAGGATGTGATAAAATATCAGGTAAACAGATTTTCCTCTTCTTAGTTGTCCTTAACACAGCCTTTGTCTGCATTCCCTAACACAGACTCACTTTCCCCTAATTTGATAGTCCTGGCATTTTCCTTTAGTGTCATAATCCCCCAAATCCCAGCTATTTGGGATCCTTGAGACAAAGTGCTTCCCTTGGTCACATCCAGTCATGTTAACCTCTTATTTCAATATAGACTTTACTTTCAAAACTGTGGAGACCAAGTCTGCATGCCTGCCTTGTAGAGGGAGCAACGTCTGTGGTTTCCCTGTGCACTTTGGCTTGCACATCCACCTTGTCTTTATTTTAGGCCTTTCCTAATCTGTGGCCTAACTACAACCAAGCCACAGAGCTGGGAACTTGGCATTCAAAATTCTGGAAACTCTCTGTGAAGCAGCCTTTGATTTTTGTACGGATTTTCAAGACATAAGCGTAATTCTGTTTGAGCATGATTAGGATTATATATTCCACTGAAAAAATCCAGTCCTTAAAAAGTTTTCCAGGTTCAGTTATTCAGGCAACTTTCAACAGCTGAACCCATTGAATCTGGAAATAAAATTCCTAGTATCTTTTGTGCAGAAAATAGGAAGTCCTTTTGTGATGTGAGATGCTACTGAAGCCTTGAATGAAAGGGTTAATTTATAAAAAGGCACTGGCTCTTAGTAGTTGCTAGGTAACATTGACCTTTTCCCAAAGGCTATACTCCACCAACTAGGGTGTTTCCGCAAAGGTAATGATTCTGTCTGGGGTTTACTCAACGAGTTGGTGGTAACCTATGCTGCAGGGAAGTTGAGAGGATATAGTTTTGGAACTATCATTTTCCACCCATTGTGCTGTTCCATTCATATTTCTCTCTCTTCTCTAAAATAAAAATAAAAAAAATTCAAACAAACAACAGCAACAAACCACAGTGTCTCTAATTTAGCTGTGAAACCACATCACTATAGCTGCAACAACTGTCTGTCCTCCCATGCAGACTGTGCACTAGAAAAGTGAATGACCACCTGTGCCTGTGACTATAAGAAGTCCCAAATTCTAGTTGCGAAGGCTTCTCTTCAGAGTACTAAAAATAAATAAAAAGGAAATATGCCCATTTTCAAGGTGATTATTGAAACCTCTTTACTTTAGAATGAGTACGAACTTTCTACAGCGGTAGATTTTTAAAGTAAGATTTATTTTTTTATCTTCTGTATTAGGATCACTACTTAGAGTTATTTCTTTCTACTACTGTGTTTTGTTATATTTTTAACAGAAAATAAAAAAATGCTTGAAAATACATATATTTTCCAGGTGCACACCCAAATGTGTAATTTGATGAGACAAACTTAATAACAAGCAGCACATTTAGTTCTGTGACTAAAAAAATTTTTTTTAATAAACATTTTTATACAGAAAAAGTGCGTAGACTTCATCCATATGGGCCAGGGTAACTTACATGACAACTTGTTAAATCGATTTTGTGCTTCTTTTAGATCTGCTATTCAATTTTTTAAAGTGCAGATACCATGGCAACCCCCTCTCTCATATGGAACGTATGCTGCTTTAGAGATAAAGAGCAAGTACATGCAAAGATGGAACAGGATGACATGTAAACTTTTTTTTTTTTTTAATATTTGCACTTTGCATGAAAAAATATGCTACAGAAACATCTTTTCTCTCAGCTGCAAAATATCTTATTAAGCAATCACATTTTCTACAATACAATTAATTAATCTTTAGCTCATTTAATAAATTAGATAGAGGGAAATTGCACCCTTTGCTTTTCTGATGTGTATGTGCATGTATGTGTATATATGCATATAAATATAGCAGAAGAATTATTCATATCTCTACATTTGTTTTAGTGTGTAACAACTCCTTAAACACTCACAGTAACATCTATATTTTTACTGATTTTCTTACCATTTCTTAATGGTAAGAATGTAAAACAGTTTTTTGGTTTTTATTTGATTTTATGAATGAGCTGCATAGCTGCTAGGACTAATTATTTTTAAAAGAAAAAACACAATGGAAGTATCAGTTCTGAGAAAAAAGTAGAAGGACCTATATTTACTTGGTTACCTTGGCAGTTATTTAAATTGTCTGGATTGGAATTTTCAACAGCAGGATAGTATATCGGATTCCACAATTAGCAATTAGTTTTCTAAATAATTGACTTCAGTGAAGTCTGCTGAGGCACAGTATTTTTGAAAATCTGGTCTCTTCTTTGAGTTGCTCTAGAAAGAGTTGGATTTAGGCTGTGAGGTATTGTTTATATCTGAAAGAAGACAATTGATCAAGGAAACTGCCATTTCTTATCATCAAAACCCAGTTTCCTTCTGTATTCCATACCTGGGTTAGAGATAGGATATAGTCGATATTTCAGCATCTTTCTGCTCTTTTTATTTTTGTATTCAAGCCTGGTTCTGTGATTAAAGAAAGATCTGAAGTAGTAATGTGTCTCCCAATACAAGCTGCACACTCATTCCAGGTTCCTGAATGACTTAAAGAAAGGAATTGAAACATTTCTTTCAGGATTTTAAAGCACAGTACTTAATCTGAAACCCTTGCTGTTCTGAGCCTCAGTTTTGTTACTCTCACCCATAAAAGAACAAGAAATTACTCTCTTAAGTGATCTTGTTGATTATACAGATGACTTTCACATGCTTGGAGCACTGGAGGAAGGCAGGGTGTATGGTTCATTGTACCTTTTCCAGCTTAAACATCATTAGTACTGGCATTTGAGTATCTTTTAATATGTCATTATTGAAATCAAGCAAATACCCATGCATCTTCCATCTCATATTTAAAATACTTGGTTTTGCTGGATTTTTGACACATGTGCTGCTGTTTGGCTGTTGTTGCCCATTTCCCTCTGCCTATTTTCTGGTCACTGTTTTAATATGCTGGCATTAAGTTTTGCCTTCTGACATTTCTTTTTGCAAGCTTTAAAAAATGTGAAAGTTTAGTTTGTTTTTGATAAGCTTGCAAAAGTCCAAAACTGGTATATCAAATTTGCTTGTGGCTTCAAATCTCACAGGAAAAGACTCTCATAACAGACTGACTACAAATAATAGATGGAAATACAGGCTTTTCTTTCTTTTTCTTCACACCTTTCTGCTGGCAGTGTCTGCATCAACTCCCATTAAAAACAGGATTCAAATAGATGATATTAAGATGTATGCCAGACATCCAGGCATCACAGGAATCCACAATGGAAAGTCCCAAAATCATGAAAATTACTATTAAAAAAGGAATTATGCCTCTTTGTATTACAAATAAATCTCTGTTCATGTTTAGGGGGATTGGATACTGGAGTTCATGTTCACAACGGTTTTCTTTTGTTGAAATCAATTTGCCTGTACCAACCACTTATGCTTTAACAAGAAAGTAATGTGATGGTGAGAAAAAGCATAGCATATTGGGATGTTCCTCTGAGTGCTATTCCCTGAGGCAGCTGCTGGAGAATATTGAAGGGAGGCTAAATCAACATTGCCTACTTTTTTTTTTTCTTTTTTTTCCTGAGACCAAATGTGTAACCTCTGAGATGCAAATTATATTTAAGCACCTCTGGGGACTGAATATGGATTGGTGCTTTGGTGAGGCTGCGCCTCTCTACATAGCCACAGAACAGTTTGTTTCTGTGTTACACGGCCAACTGTGACACACGTTATTTGTATATTAATAAAGCAATGAGTTTGTTTTATAATTCTTAATGACACATCTGAGTTAATTTGTTCTTCATTCACTTTAGTTTTTATGAAATTTTTACTTTCAAAGTGAGTGGCGGTATTGAAAACCAAGATCACCGAAAAGCGTATTACCCAACTTGGTCTAATAAATGCATACTGAAGGGTTAACTTCAGTCAAAATACATTAAAATGCACTCCAAAGAAACACATTGATAAATGTAGAAAGTGCACCTTATAGCTTCCCAGCTCTGGCTCTATCACTGACTAGAAATATTAAGAAGTATGTTTTACAAATGCTTTCAAATAATGATACCTTCAGGACGATAGATGAAGTACAAATTTCTGAAGGTCTCTAAGGTCTATTTGTTAGGTATCAGCAATTATTATATGATGAATGAATTTTGTAATACAGCTATTATAAGTGCTAAATAGATTGTAAATGGTATGGGAAATGCATTTTTGTTTATATAATTTAGCAAATATTCAGGAAATAACACTAAAATTAAGGTGTATATATATATATATATATATATGATAGATATATTTATATTCTACTTGAAAAAAACTCAGATTTTTATTGCCTTTAATTTTCACTTGTGGAATATAGTCTTTTAGCAGGTATTGCATATATTTTAAAAAGTTAGAGTAAAAGAATTTTCCTAAATTGAGTTTTTTATTATTTCCCTTAATGGCCATTTGCATGACAATACTTTATTAATTATAGCTGCTTGTAGAGTAAATTCTTTTATTTGTTTCAAAGAATTTATGTGTTCAAAAAGTACTTTCTCAAATTGCATGTTTTTTCCCTCCTCATAAAGAAATCCCAGATAATAAACTAAATAAGCTCCCAGCTCCAGATTTGAGACAAACAATTCAAAGCATCGGTTGTGAGTAAAAAACATTTCAGCAAATTGTCTGTTGGGCTTGGCTTATTTTCATGTTCGTACGACTAACAACGTCATATGATCTTACTTTATTTTGAGGAAAGACCAAGAATAAAAACAGGAAACAAACTAACAATAACAAAAAAAACCCGCCCAACCTACCAACCAACCAACAAACCACCACCACCATCAATGAAACAACAGAAAAACCAAATCAAACCAAATAACCCACCATCATAACAAAAAATACCGTTGAAGAAGTTTTGCATTAAGGGGTACACATTACATAAACTACAATTTTTCCCTTTATTTTACTAAGGCTTCTGGGGGATAAACAAAAAAAATGAACAGCACTTAGCATAAAAGACAGACTTTCTCCTTAAATAATTACCAAAGAAAGTAAATTTTGTCAGCATTTTCCAAATGAAAGGTTCTTATAACTCTTTTTGCCTCTGTCTCTTGTTACATATTTTGTAAAATGTAGTTCTCAGTAATACCAATTACAGGATCTCCTTAACACATTCCATTCGAATACAGTTTCAACCTAGTAAATGTAAAATGTGTTAACTGAAAATGGAACATGTTTAATTATACAACATACTGTATTTTTAATAGCAGTAAAAAAATAGCAATTTGAAATATTTATTTTTCAAAGATAAGCATTATCTTAAAACAAAAGCTTGAATAAGCCTCTGATTTAGGAAATAATAATGAAAAACCTTTCAAAAATTCTACAAGTTCCCATTAACTGTTATTTAAAAGTTGTCAATTAAATCTGTTTGCGTCTGGTACTGGTGCCATGTGAAATTTATTTATTTAAACTTTCAGTCACACATAGAAAGTTTTGCAGATGATGTCTCTTCTCATTTTCTTTTTTCTAGTTTGCCCCCCAAAATCCAGTTCTTACTCTGTCGACCCCCCAATTTCATTCCTCCTTCTTCTAAAAAAATAGATCTAATCAGTAGCATGTTAAACAAGAGGGGATCTTTTATGTATTCTGTGTTAGGACAAGGAAAGCATAGCTGTAGATCACTAGAATAAACAACTCCGGCTGATTCAATTACAATGCCTGGGCCAGGCTTTTATCTGCTGGTGACATCATTTCAATCAAAATGTAAAATAATACAATCCAATAGATGCAAGAGGGAGAGATAGGACACAGACTGCTGCACTTAGTCATTTAATAAAAAAAAGTGGAAGAAAGCTCTTTCTGACAGGCTGCTAAGACTTCCATTTCCAAAACTCTATTACCTCGTATAATAGTATTCAAAAGAATTGAATGCAGGAAATTGTCTATTACTTTTTATTAGTAGAAGCTGTTAGGTAAGATACAGCCTACTGCACTGTTTTTTCTTTGTTCCTTTAATTAACAAAAGCATGAAATCCTTCTATTGGCAAGCACTTGTTCCAAAGCTTCTGTTGCTTTCTTTTTTTTACTGAAAAGGTGGGTTTTTTTCCTTTCTTTTCTCTGAATGTCTTTTTCTGTTTTGTTTTTTTTTTTTTTTTTGTGTGTGTTTTTGTTGTTGTTGTTGTTTTCTTTTTCTTTTTTAATAGTAAAAAAGCAATTTTTTTTTTTTTTTTCCAAGTCACTGTAATCTAAAGTCTATCAGTCAACTTAATGGGCTAGGAGAGGGTGGAATGCAGATGCATTTCCACAGTTACAGATAATTTTTTGTAAGAAAGTAAAGTTTCACATTTGAGAAGTGATGGAGAGTCAGATTGCAACCATGTACAGTCTAGCGCCAGTCTTCTTACCATTTCACTTGCCAGATGAAATTTGCTTTTGTTACTTAATTTATTATGATAGAAAAAATATAAATTGATCATATAGATAGATGCACAGTGCAAAGGTACGTATTCTTTCTTCAGGCCATATCCTTGCTTCTATGGGATTGCCTGGGTCAGCATAGGACAGGACTTTGTAAATATCATCAATCTGGCCATCCTACACAATTCTCTTAAATTTTACTCAGTGTTAAACTAGTAGACCCAATTTCAATGAGGTGTAGTTTCACTGACTTACACATTCATAGATATAATATACCAGAAAGCTGATAAAAATGGTAGTACACTAATTTACCTTTGGAGATAATATATTTAATTGATTTTGATGATTAATTACATATACAATTCAAGTTCATTGCTATGGCGTTTGTAAAGGTCTTAGTAACTTCGTCTAATAATAACTTTTGTGGCTAAATTGTTATATTGGATAATGAACACGATCTTGTCAAGGACAAACAATGAGTGGTCACTAAAGCAGCCTTCCTGCTACACTTACCATTTTGGGGTCCATTATGAGGACACAGACTGAGTCAAATGGCTAACTGTAGATGTTGTCTGAAGAGATGTAACTCCTTAAATGAATTTTATAAACATTTTCTTTACTAATGCAGTGATTTATTCTTCTTCTCTTGCATTTATCAGTAGCAAATAGACCTGAAGAGATCTGACATTTTTGGTAGTCTCGACAAATGTTTGCTCTATGTCTTCTCTTGCTAAGAAAGTGATTTCTACCATTCCAGATGGCATTATTATTCCAAGTGTCTGATGATTTCTGAATAGGATACGTATGAGGATGAAGTAATAAACTTCTATAGTGGGAATGAATGAGCAATGACAGTAGTCGCTGAATAATTCTAATCCCCCATTTCACAACCATCAGGTGTGTTTTATAATTTTGCAAATTCATGTTTGAAATATGCTATCTTTTTTAGGGTTGTTAGACATACAACACCTGAACAAACACAGATCCTTGTGATTTGGGTGTCTGAGCAGAAGTTGCATATTAAGTTATTCAGCCCATCTTTGTCTTTCTGACAGGTAGGATGGAAGGTGGACGAAGCCTTATCAATATTCCAGAGGTAAGGGTCTTTTCTAGGAAGGTGAGAGCTATGGATTTAAACTCCTACAGGTTTCAGAAGTATCTAGTACTTTGATCCCTTAACTTTTAGCTGGGTGAACCATTTGGTAGGCTCTCACTTGAAAAAAAAGGATATTTTGCTATGTCTATGACTGTGTTTTCGAGCACTGGGCTGACCTGAGTTAGTTGTTGCCAGGTATACTAGGAAAGGTCTATATGTGCATGATAGAACAGTTACATGTGTCTTCAACCATCTCTTTGTTCCATCACAGATTAAGATGTGTGTTAGCTTAGAGAACAGTAATGCATTTACATGACTGCCTCAGGGCTTAGAAAACTCTGTCCTCCAAAACGGAGATATGAGTTTACTGTAGGTACCCCTGGACCTAGTGCTGGAGAACAGACATTTGTCAGAGATTCACTGAGTCCTCATCTCACTTTAGTTGGAATTCATATGATCTGCATCTTAAAGCACAGTTTTAACCTGAAAAATGCACATTTGTGAAATTCCATGAGTCAGAACTAGACCTTTTCCTAGAATATCTGCCATATTCAACCACAAATGGCTTTTTTGACCTTACATAGGCATGAAAATGCTGTGTGAGAATTCCATAGCTATCCAGGCTCCTTACTTAAACATATGTAGTTAAACCCTTTAAAGTCATCTTTCTTCATAGGACAGTAAGCCAGGAAGTGTAGCAAATGGCAGAATTTAAGTGAAACCCATTTTTGTGAATGCTGAGGATGTAGTTCCCTTTGAATGTCTCTTATGTCATTAGGGTTGAGCAATGCACTCTTTTTGGAAATGTGTCTTTAGTGGGCATCCATGCATGTTCAGTTTATAATGAAAAAAGTCTTTTTCCAGAATATCAAAAAAACCCAATACATTAGTCATACGAGTTTAGAAAAAGAAATGAGGCAGTACTTGTTGGTCCTGAAGATACAGACAGTCTAGTAGAACCAAGAAACAGAGAGGTTACCTTCTCTGCTTGAAACTCCTCTCTGTTCTCCTGCTGTGCTACTGTGCTTTCCACTTCACAAGTCTCTGCCCAACTCTAAGAATTTTAGCTCCATTTTCCAGTCTCACTTGGTTTACCCTTCCTTCCTGGGGTGAGCTCTTGGTTTACTGCTTTTAGCCTGATGTTTTTGTTCTCCTGCAATTTCTTGACTCCCCAAGCTCTATTCCATTTGAATTACAGCAATATTCTTTACTGAAATCAGCAGGTTAGAGAATCCTGTCCTAGCTGGAAATTGTTTCAAGATCTCACCAGAAATGACAGAATTTTTGTGGAATAGGGGTTACTTTTCTATGCCTAGTTATCAGTATGTTTTGAAAAAACTTGAAGTAGTTCATATAACTTTAAAGGACTGAACATATCTTAAAGAAAACTTTTATTTTGTATTCTAGATCCTAATAGGTCTGAAGCATTTTCACAGTTTTGATTAAATGCATCTGATGGAACAAAATATACAGACATTTGGATGATTAACTGTTAACTTTGTATCTTTGTACTTTTTTTTTTTTTTTTTGGTATAGCAGAAGACAGTGCCAAAGCAGCAAACCACTGACCTTTACTAAAGGCAAGCTGAGCACCAAATCTAGTCACTTTATAGCTTGTTTAGAAGTTTTGGTATGCCAGTATATTTCCGTGCAGGATGATGTGCAATCTTTTAGTTGTAATAGAATATACAAAATGCATTAGCCTTTTCTCAAAATTTGACTTTTGGAAATAGCTTTGCAAAGTGTTGGTCTTATGTAACCAAGGAGCAGGCAAGAGTGGGATTTGAGGTTTTTATATAGCTTTTACACTGCACATTTACGCTGCATGTAAGTTAGGGTAGATTATATTATGTTTTTGGAGGTTATGTGATTCCAATTGTTGGCCTTCCATTTCACCATTATCTTAACCTAAGTCACACTTTGTTGCACATGCATGTTTGGTAAGCAGGCTGGGTGGTCAGAAACATTTATCAGAGAAAGCTTATACAGGAATGTAATTAATTCTGTGAGCATCTTGTGACATGCTGTTCCTGCTATATAAAGTATACATATTAGACTTGTACATGAAAGTTCCTATTGATTTGCTGTTTAATGAGAACACTGCAGTTGATGATGTTTATGTAAAACTTCATGCTGTTCATACATGGATGGATTTATGCACTAAGGAGGGTCTTAGAATGAATTAAAGCCTGTGGATCCAAACCTGAGATTGTAGACTGTGGCTCATCTACTGCATGTTGGCTCTCCAGCATCTTGGCTTCTTTTATTGATCTAGGATTGTCTCAGGCTTGATCAATCAGAGCAGCTGAGACCATATGAAAGCAAGAAAGTAGACATTCCATTGAAATCTAAGTCCTTTAAAAATCTGAGTCCAGGAAATGTTTGGAGACTGTACTGGATAGTCACTGCTGGGATGGGTATCTTCTGAAAATAAACAGGCAGCTAATAACTTCCTTGGCAATTTGTCTGGAGAAGTGTGTAGTTAGCAAAGCAGTTTCTGAACATGCTCAATTCATCAGAAGGTCAGGCTGAAAGGCCTTTCCTGCTGACGGGGCTGTCTCTAGAAACAGGCAAAGCAAGCACTTGTCTAGGGCAGCAACATGACTGTGACTGGGTTGGCTGCTGTTGCAGCTGCTGCAGAAAATCTAAGTACCTGTGGGGCAGCCTCTGCTTTGGAGGGGACCCAGACCCAGTAGGGGCTGCTGTGTCTCTCATCAGTGCAGATGGGAGAGAGTCTTTGTGAGCTCTCTGCTGCTCCTCAGTCTTGGCACCACTCTTCCTCACCCATGGCAAAGGCTTCCTGTTGACACGGTAGTGTTCAGAAGGCAAAATTCAGTTTTATTTTCATTGCTGAGAAGTCTGAGCCAGCTCCGACTGTCTAAAAGACTTCAAATCAGTATCTCCTACAATGCTGTCTGCTGAGGGGCTGAGCTGGAATTACTTTTCTCCCTTCCTATTAAAACTCCTCCGCTGTGAGTAGAGTTGTTTGAGAGGGAGAGATTTTACAGCCTAGTGGTTAGAGTCTTCACCTGGGAGTGGAAGCTGGGGGATCCATTTGTTGTGTAAAGGACTGTTTATTAAGTGACCAAAGGAAGGAAACAAACAAACAAAAACCACACAAAAAAACCCCACAAAAATCCAAACCCAAACCAAACAAAAATAAAAGAAGTGATAAAATGAAAGAAATAATAACAAACAGGAAAACAGCTCACAGTGAAAGGAGAATTCGATTCAGCAAATTCTGTCAAATTGGTTACTTTTTGATAATTTACTATGAAAGGGAAGCTTTAAAGAGATTTTGACTGTGAATACAGTCTCTTCCTGTTTTCCACTAGCATAATAAATTTCTTATAAAGACAACTGGTCTTAAATATGCATTCTTTCTTCCCTAAGCTGTTCCAGATGGGAAATGGCAGAGTTTAGAAAGGAGCTGGATCAATAAACTTTCTAAATAGAAAAATACCTAGACAGAAAAACACTTTTTGTGAATTTTCCTCTGAGTCATTGAAATTGGCCAGGTGTAGAATGTGGTCTTGGGTCTGGGCTTTAGTGGGAGGCTCAGATAAAACACCGTTTTGTCTGTGAGTCATTGTTAGCATGGGGGGGAAAAAAAAAAAAGCACTGTCATAGCAATTGAAGTGTCTGGTATTGTGTTTGCATTGACATAGGCACATTTGAAATGTATCTGTCCATATTTAAGAAATAACTTGATTATGACATATTAATTTCCATTATGTTGAGATTATTTACTTTAAACATCATCAAAGTAAATACTTCAAATTTTAAAATCAGTTGTAGCATATAAAATCTATTTTCAGGTAACTTTGACTTAATAAGACTGATGCCAGAATGATCAATAATGGCATGAGTAAAGAAGGATGTTTATCCTACTGTTCCACATATGGAGAGATCTGCAAGCACCACAAAATAAACTGCTTTCTGCTTTATCTGCTGGTGCTGTTAAAGTGAACTGAAACCCTGCATAAAACTGGATCTATCCCTTGGCAGTGATCCCAGTTAAGTAGGCATGTCATTTATCAATATGCCAATAATACAGTTTCTATGATATTTTTTCCTCCCAGAATTTTGTATTGATAAAAGACTTCTTCATCCAATAATCTTGCTTAATATTATATCATAATAAAACTGCTTTATTCTTCACTTCTTGCCCTTTACAGCTGGGAATACTAGAACAGATCAGTGAAGAATTAACCATTTTTCTTGACTGAGTTAAGCTTGTTTGTTAAAGGATAAGCTACTAAGTATAAATTATATAGGCTGAAAGCAAAATATAGTTTCTGTTTTGTATGGACTGTTATGTGATGTCTTAGGTGAAGAAAGTCCTCAGCTGTAACTTCTGGTTCACAGCTGGACTCAAACTTCATTAAAAGTACATGTGAGATCTTTGTTTCAGCTTTGACCGGCAGACGGGTCTGAGTTTAAAAAGGTAATTTAAGCCAGTTTAGATACCATATTCTTCCATAGTTTCACCATAGACAATATTCTATTGTTAATTATAATAAAATATAAATAGGAATATTCTTGGACCTGATTCAGACCTACAGGTTAGAGGTTTTTTTCCATCTCTTAGTGAAGACACTCAAGGCATGCTGCTTTTTCTCATTCCACTTCTTCATTGAAGCTGCTTAAGAAAATGAGATACAACAAATCCATTTAGGATTATGTTGAAAAAGCATCTCTGCTTTTAATAGTAACCAGATTTTTACTTCCAAGTTTTGTTGGCAAATCTCTGAAAGTTTCAGCATGCAACTTACCCAGATCACTTAAATCTACAACACTGGCTTTGCAGTCTTGCAAGAACATCTGTTTTGATTTCTGCTGCTATCTTTTTTAGTCCTAGAACACCTTTTTCAGTGCTTTAGGAGATTTTTTCAGAATCTTAAAGGGCCTTAGACTTAACTCCAAAACTAAATGAAAGTCAGGAGGAAGTAACTCTGTGTAATGTTTCTTGTATTAGTATTTTCACTTAATATGTTAAGTGTAAACTGACAAGGAAACAGCTGGATGTCCATGTCACAGTTACTTTTCTATTACTTCAGTGAAACCTGGAAATACAGTAATATCATGCACTACACCTTTTATTGTGCAGTTATTGAGGTGTGGTTTGTACATATATGACTTAATGTTATAAAGTATTAATTAAATGACTAATTAATGAATATTAATGTATCTGGTAGTATCCTGTTGGTTTTCTTCAATGGTAAATGGAACTATTTGGTGGCAGAAGCATTGGTCCGGATATAAATTTTTAAAAATTATTTTATAATTTTCAAAATGAAATACCTGAAAAAAGCTGATGTATTGCAATCAGGTGGTGACTGTAAGGTAGAAAAAAGACTAGTTAGGCATCTATTCCTTAAGTCGAGTCATCTTTCGAAACACAAATGTTAATAATGCTATTTGTACATCTGCACAATGGAAACCAAAACAGGTAAGAATTTACTCTGGACATCACTGAAAATGATAACGAGTGTTCCAATAGGAAAAATAACTCACTAGGTACTGGCTTGCTTTCTAAAAGCTTCTTAGCTTAGAAGGGAAGAAAAAAAAAAAAAAAAAGAAAAAGAAAAAGATTACCTGGTGCTTAATATCAGTTCCAACATTCCTTAAACATGCTATTTTATACTACAGTTATTTTATATACATTAGTTTCTTAGTCCATGTGTGCACACACGTCTTCTCTCTACTGGCTAAACCTTTGCCCACTGATACACATCTCTTGTATATTAATACAAGTACCATATTATTGTTGATATTACTGTATCCCAACCCTCTATCAAATTGTTTACCAAAATAAATTCATCACTTCTTCTGTACATTCCAACCTAAAAAATAATTATGTCTTTATTCCATAGTTGATACCAGCGTGACGTGTAGTGTCCTAAAAACTCAAAGCTACTAACAGGTAAAAAGTGAGTTAGTTTATGCACTGTTTCACTTCTACATTTATTAATAAAGCTTCTAATTAAGTAGACCTTTAAGTGGCTTTTATCATGCTGTTAGACACAGTGATCATATTATTTTTTTTTTTTAGTACAACTCACACAAAAAATAAGTTCTTTATTTCAATTTCAGTTCCTTTGGTTTCTTCTATTTTTTTTTTCTCCTCTTTTTTTTTTTTTTTTTTTTTTTTCCAGGGTATGTTAATTTTTAAACAAAAATACCACTTTGAAAACAGAATAAATCCTCCCCAACAATTATTTTCTATGGAAAAATATATGTCTATATTTTTAATATTTTCCCAGCTCTAATTCCAAGAGTCTATGGGAAATATAATTTTTTTTTTTTTTAGTTAATATCAGGTGCTACCAATGGTATTGGGAGTTAATGATCATGTTAATTACTATGATAAATATAAACCCTTCTTTAATGTAAAACTTTCATGCAGCAATTCAATAGTTTTTGAATATAAGCTATTACCTACTGATATCGTTGAAATGATAGTCATTATTTATGACATCGTGTATTTGTTGTTTTCTACTCAGACTATACATCGTTTTCTTCATTTAAGTCACAAGATATCATTGTTCACTTTCCACCTTCCTGTTTGAAAAAAAACCCAAACAGGTTAAACAAATGCAGGTAAAGAATATTTTTTTTTTTACTTGAATCTATGAAATTTTCAGCATGTGCATTAAAAGTTGTTGAACTCATGAATGATTACAAAAAACCCAACCCAATGCCCAAATTTGGCATTTTTATTATTCTAGTATTTTCTAAACAGTCCTTGTGTTCGTTTACCAGTTCACGATAGTTGTATGGACATCGTAATGCACCTTAAGAATCTTTGTTAATATTGGGTAGAAAAATAAATGTTAAAATTTTATTTATGTAAATCAGTGCCCACCCCATAATTCTGTCCACTTTCATTAGCTTTTAATTGTGTACTGCTGTTCGTGTGTTACAATCTTTCATATTATGTCTCTTTTATTGAGGTTAGTGTTTATTTATATGACTAACTGCAAAGGTGGATGGGTAAAATGAAAAAGAAAGGTGGGATCATGTTTTCCTCTCTGTCTCTCTCTCTCTTTCTCTCTCTCTCTCACTCTCCCCCTCTTTTCTAAACAAGCTAAGAGTTTTTATAATTCATCACCTGGCTGACAGATGAGTTCTGCTGGAGAATATTAGAAAATGTCTCAAATCTCATATATATGCTAATGGTATGCTGAGACTGGTTGGTGGTATGCCGGAGTTTTTAATCTGTCTCGACCAGTGTGGAAAGTGGAGGAGACAAGTCATTGCACTCGACAATTTATGATCAAACAACTGAATTGTAAAGGAAGAAGGACATGCAGAAAAGGAGAGTAATTTTCTGATTTAACAGCGTTGTTACTACAAATAAAGAAATCTTGATTTTGACTGCACTCGACATTAAATGAGTTTCCTGTGCCCTGCTCTGAATTTTTCATTTTCAGATTCGTATAAAGCACCCTGCTTAGATACAAGTGACAGATAAGGAGACGATTGCATATGAAAATCAAATGTGTATAATAAAGCCATCTTCTGTTTATTAAATAAACACATGTAGATGACTTCTGTGGAGAATGCACTGATAATTCTTCATTGTGTTCTAGTTTTTTTGCAAGTCACAAAGAATCTTATTTAACAACCACGAATGACTAGATGCAAGCTTCCCTGTTTATTACCTTATAACAAATCAGGCAGTCTAATATATGGCATTTATAAACATTTTATTTTGATTCTTTAGTCCAAGTCTTAGCTGTAACAGTACAATATATTAGTGCTCATGCTATTAGAATTCTGGAAGATGCTTCGGTGCATTAGTATTTTCTGAATATTATGTTTTTATGATAGAAATGGTAAAGAGTAGCTAGATAATGTAAGTTATTGCAAAATGAAACTCCAGGAGAAGTGAAGTATAACATATAGCACTTTGGTCTTCAGATAAAAAAATTATAACATTATATAACAAAAACTAAGAAAATACCATGGGGTCTGGAGTTTGCTTGGCAATTATTTCTGATTCAGTGACTTAAGAGTCTTGGTTTCAGATATAAAAACCACTTCAAGTTCATCAAGGGATGTATTTCCAGTTCTATTTCTCACTCTTGACTTTTTGTAGATATGGCCTTCCTGTAAGTTATAATATACTGCAGTGTTGGGTAACATAATGAAAACAGGTGGTTGTTTCCTGAAAGGTTGCAACTGAAGTGCTTGTAGGCATTTTAAGGTAAAGCAAAGGACACTATTTTTACCTTCTACTTCTGGAGAGTTAAGTTCAAATTTAGATTTTGGTTCACATTTTATTTTGAGAGTAAAAATAGGTGAAAGGGGTAACCAGTAATTTCCAGACAGTAATGAACTATAGTATGTCATAGGAAGTGTACAGTCAGCAGCTCACTCTGACTGGGCTGAGAGGGCCACTATATTGTTTTAAGTTCTCTCCTGTATTTATCGATAGCAGCTGCATTAGAAAGGTTTTAGACTGTCAGCATTTTTTTCCCAAATTATCAGCAGTATCACCCTGTGCTGTTGCTCTTGCTGCAAACTCTGGTTTGATGCTTTACTTTTGAAAAAGAAAAACAAAACAAAATCAAAAACAAAACACCAAACCAACAACCCAAAAGCAAAGCATGCCCACCTCCATCCAAGCATTTATTCTTGAATGAGAGGGGAGTTCTGAAATAGTGGTTCAGACTTCCAAAGCACCAGGTGGCTTCTCTGCCTGGGGTAACTGTAATGTGAGCTTTGGCATAAGTGTATCAGAAAATCCACATGGATCTCTTACTATGATTGGAAGTGATGGCTGTGCGTGGAAGTGCACGACCAGTTCAAACAAGACTAGATAAGCTGTGTTTCAAAGCCATATGGCTTAGTTTAAACAGCACAAAGAGGAAGTCTTTGATCATGGCCTTTGATCATAGTTAACCCTAAATGAAGTGATGGGCTAATGTAGGTAAAAAGGTGTCAGAATCAAAGCAACTAGAGGCTGGTAAGAGTCTAGTAAAAGAAGGATTCTGGAGAGGACTCTGTTATGCAGATGGTTTTTTGTGTGTTTTTATTTATTTTTTAATTTTATTTTTATTTTTTATTTTTTTTTATTTGAAACCTTGGTTAAGGAAGGAAAACTGTAGCAACTTGGGCACCAGTAGAGAAGACCAAAATATGGCAGAAACTATGAAGATGGATGATGCAGAAGCGGTAAGGTGTATGTTATCCTTCAGTGAGTTTCTGACAGAATTTACATATGCATGAAGGGGCATCTCATAATGTTCATAAAAAAAAAAAAAAGGTATGAGAGCCTGAAATGCAGCTAGAAATGAGGATAGAATACAGAAATGTATGCGAGGATGACAGACGAGATGAAAAGAAAAAGCATGCATATAACTGGAGTTGCAGATGGGTTGATTGGCAGATCCCCAGATGAAAAGGAGACCTCTAGAAATATATGAAAATGATGACAAGGCAGAGGAAAATACCAGTATGTGAAAGAAATCTGTGGAAGGACTTTGTTCTGTGGAAGGACTTTGTTCCATGGAAGGAGTTATGAGGTGCAACAGCCAGAGACAGAATGTTGAGTGTCAAGAAAGAAAGAGACTGACCAAATTGTAACAGTAGGGGTTAGTAGCAGGGGAGGGGAGGGGAGGGGAGGGGAAAAGAGAAGAAGAGAAGAGAAGAGAAGAGAAGAGAAGAGAAGAGAAGAGAAGAGAAGAGAAGAGAAGAGAAGAGAAGAGAAGAGAAGAGAAGAGAAGAGAAGAGAAGAGAAGAGAAGAGCTAAGTGGAAAACAAAAAGAAAGCAAGAAGGCCAGAGTTTCACAGAAGTCTCAGGCTGCTCTGAAAAATGGCTTTTAAAAATAAGAAATATTAAGCAACTTATTGTCAGAGTGGATCTAGAAAACAGTCTGGTGCAAAGTCTGTCCAAGCAGAATGGGGCTGGCATGAGTGAAAGCCATTCTGAAGAGCTTGGGGAAGGATCCTTTTGCTGTCATTCTGTCATTTGACTGTAAGAATAAGAATCCTGCTTGAGCAGCTCAGAGAGGGTTGTGGTACATGGGGGAAGATGTTAAAAGATCTTTGTTGGAATTCTTCTATTTCCTAGACCCAAAGGGCAAATGTTTGCCAAGATAATGAGAATAAGCAGGACTGGTGAAAGCACCAATGCAAAGTTTGAGATGTTTGCCTACTAGAGTACCGAACAAAGCAGCTTTCTTGGAATTTTTCTAACCTGACTGATAAGAGAATGGACAGTAAAGAAGAAGTAAATACTATGAGGATAATAGTGGAGTGGGTAGTTAAAAAATAGGAGTGCTTAATTTGGATAGCGAGATTCAACTGAAAACCACCTCAGTAATTCATAGGAACTGCACAACAAAGCAGAGGAAGTCAAACAAAGAGTCAGATGTGAAACAACATTATAAGAAAAGCAAAATGGAATAGCTGTTATCACTAGAAAAGAGATATGGAAGGAGCTTAACTATTCAGGAACTGGTCTGATACATTTTTTCACGTAATGGCCTTTAAAGAAGTAAGAGGAGGGAGTGTGAGTGAGCCGCAATCTGAATAGTAATTTCTTTGGAGAAGGCAATAAAGTACCTTTTGCTGTGAACATGATGGAAATCAGAAATTGAACTCCAGTGTCTTAGAATAATAAAAATCTCTATTATACCTGCAGTGAATGAGGTCTTTCTAAGATTTTTTTTCCCCACTTCTCCAGTATAGCCTGAAGTACAAATGTTGCTAATAACGGTAACATGCAAGTACAAAGCAGACTTCTTCAGTAAGTAGTTGTTGAGCTAGCAAAGGACAATGTTACTTTGACTTTGGTTTTAGACAGAAGAGTGTTTAGCAAGGTAACACACTATCTCCTGCTTTCCTCCATCCTCAACCCATCTAGTTCTTCTCACTGTTCAGCTCTGTGTTGGCACAGTCCAGGACCTAGGACTGTGCAACACGCCACTGCCAACTGCAGGCAACTTTCTTTTTATCCTGGTTATGGAGGAGGTGGTATTTTTAAAAGATATTTAAGTAGCATTTTAGGGATCATGACGGCTTGATCCACATGATTTTGGAGAAAATTCATGGAAATTCATGGGACCAAGCATGTATACAACGGTATTTTATTAGTAATATGCTTCTAAACCTGAATTTTGCAAGTTGGACTTTTGAAGCTGCTTTACAGTTATACAAATTCATTTGGCACAAGGTGAAGTGGAAAGCAGGTACTTTTAAAAGTCCCACCAACAGTATTTTGGAAAATATATTTTATATTTAATTTACAGGTTCTTCAAAATGATTGTTTCAAAAATGTAGTAATGCTAAAAAAGCAAAATAGTCACAGAAATACCGAAACAGCAAAGGCACAATTTGAATATAAAAATGTGAATACACTGCTTTTTTTTTCCCCCATGTTCATACAACAAGAGCTATCTACACCACTGTGCTTGACTGCCCTTTTATCTGTAAAGCCTATGCCATGAATAAATAAAACGGAAAGTGTGAAACAGGTTAGAGTCTAAATGTGCCCTTAACAGGGCATAACAAAACTTTATTGAACCTCTATGCCTATGAACAATGAGTTATTTCAATCCTACCAGCAGATGGCACTCTTAATATAAAGTAGTTTTCATGGGAGAAATTAATTTGTTTCTTTTTTTCTTTATTTATTTAATATTGGGAGGTAGTATCCCATGTAATGCTTCTTCATGAAATTATGAAATGATCTGTACAGAACTTCAAATTATGACGATGTATATAAACTGATATTTCTAATACCTGCCTTTCTGAATACGTGGGAAAAAGTAGGAGAAGAAATTCAGTGTGGCTGGAGAGTTAGGACTCCTGTGGAAAATTAAGGTGAAGGAGAAGATTTCTGAGAATGTTTTGCAATTACTCTGTGTTTCTAGTCTTCAGACATTTCCAGGCTGAATGTGGGTTACTTGACAATGTTTAACCAGTTAATTCTGGACATTTGCAGTCTGGCATTGGATACCTTTTCCAGTTCCAATAGAAGGAAGACAGAAACACACAGTTATCCTGGGTATAATGGAACAGAGGAGACTGGGGATGAAGCAGAAGGTCAGCAAATGACATTGGTTTGATCCTGCAGGAGAAGTTCAGGACTAAGGAAAGAAGCTGCCTGTGAGTGGGAGCTATGTTTCTTCCATCTCTTACAGTGGGGCTGGGCAGTCCCTTAGAAAAGCCAGTGTGCAGTGGTGGCAAGGAGGTGCCTCACCCCATCTGAGCATGGAAAGCACCAGAAGCACAGCACCACTCCACCAGCAAAAAGCTGCTTTTCCTTGGACGCCTCCCAACTCCCTGCAGAGCTGCCACCTCCAGCACTGATAGCCCCACTCATACCTAGTTGACAGTAGCATATGTTTACAAAGGGATTTTAGCAGTGGAAAGTGATGTATATCCAATCTGTGAACAGTAATATAAAATCCTGTGTTTTGCAAGTGAAGGGGAAGAAAAAATACAAGTTCCCATAACCCGTAAAAACTTATGTAGCTAATAATGTGCTAGGTTACTGATGGACACAAGACACATAGCCCCTGGGGGAAAATAGAAAGCCTTCAATTTTTCCAGCCACAGCAAAGACTTCAGCTGAAGTGAATCCTCTTTTTCTGAGAATGTAAGTGGAAATAGCTGCTGCTGAGCTGGAAAGATACTCTTGATTACTTGCTGTGCTCTTAGATAATCAAGGACACAGTGGAAATACCACATAGCATGTGACTGGCTTTGATTTATCCCAGGAAACCTCTCTCAACCTCAGAATGCATTGTAAACAGCTGCTTTACAAACTTCAGACAGAAAAACCTCTTCATTTTTTCTCTCTTAGTTAATAATAATAATTAAAAAAAGTGTATTGGATGTTGCACAACTGCATCATTTCTGGTCTTTGCATGAAACTAGAACATGAAACAAGGATGTCTGCAAATAATCTTTTTGCTTAGGTGCAGTCTTCTGCAAGGTTTCAATTACTAACTCAAACCTGTTAAAAATATTTGCCCTGTTAATCACATTATGTGCTGTGTTATGTAATATTCTGGCTACTTCTCTCCTCTATCATGGAATTATATAACTCTCCGCCCTCTAGAAACTCGTGATAGTTTTTTGTTATTATGCCTTTTTACTTCACCATATATAGATGTTTACAGTTACTACCCTAACTTTCATATGCTTACCTTTCCTCAGCTTCCTAGTTCTGACAGCTTTAATTTCTGGCTAACTAACCTTTTTTTCTTAATAAAAATCCCCAAAGCTTCAAAATAAGAAATTACTGCATGTAATCCCTCTTTTCTTCTAACTATACTCATTTTTTTCTCTCTGTCATGTTTTTCTCTTGCTGACTCTGGAGTTTTCTGTTCTGCTCCGGTTTACGTTCATTGCTATGGGTGACAAACCATGTAACCTGGGAAGCTAAAACCTGAAACTGCTGTGTTCAAATGTTCCCTTTACTTTTCCCTTCTCATGACTTCTTCCTATATAGAGTGCTGCTTGTTTTCCTTCCTGTTTAACATCTTTGAATCCCCTTGATGCCCTTCATAACACAACTTTAGTTCAGGCGCTTGGGACTCCTTAAATTGCTTATTAGAAACCTTCTATCAACACTTACGTTATTGCTTTGAATCTACAAAAAGTGCTGTCACATCAAAATAAGCTATTTCACTTACACTTCTGCTTCTGCACAGTCACCTCCAAACCCTTGTATTGACACATTTCCTCTTTACCAAATACAAACCTCCTCCAGATTGCGGCTTGTTTCTTTCCCTTCATTTATTTTGGCTGACCTCCCAGCTGCTTTGTCGAGAATGAAGCCTTGCAACTAAGCATTTAACTTCAGTGTTTTTCACCTGTTGCTTGTTCCAGGACTCCTTCCTGTGTCTCCATCCTCCATGGCAACATTCACAGCTGGGCAGCCTAGGTGAGGTACGGCAAAGCTGGACATTTGAGTATTGCTAATATAGGGGACCACAATCCCTTATCTCACTGCAAACCTGCACTACTTTCCTTGCTTCCTCTTGTTTGAATCTGTTTATAACTTTAAAAAAAATATTTCAGAATGGACTTTAGTATTCAGGTGAAATTTAAAGCAGTTAGTTCATTCATTTTGCTAGTATACAAAAATATGCACAGAAGTATTTGTGGAACGAAAAAAGTATAGTGAGAACTTCTATGAGTCGCTACCTTCTATAAATAGATAAAGGTATAAATATTTGTTCCTGAAATATTTTTGCTGTCACCTTGAAAGCTCTTTGGGTGTAGCAGTCAGCCAGGTGCAAAGCAAAAAGGAGACAGGGAATACAATGGAATTTTTTGTGAAAACTCTAGCAATTATTCATAATTCCGAAGAAAACTGTGTCAGTAATCAAATAACTGAGTGAAGAATTACAAATACATATGAAAAAATGTTTGATAAGCTCCAGCCTTAATATCATTTAGATGTATATATCATTTGTCTAAATGCTCTTATAAGAGTTTTGGGGGAAGAAGGTGAAACAATGCTGTTTTTCCAGATTCTCATTACATCCTTCTTCAGTACTTTCATTTGCAGACCAAAAATCCTGGTCTAGTTTGTCTTTCTTGTGTTATTCCATACCCTTTATAATTATTTTCCTTTCTGCCTTTTTTTTTTTTTTTGGTTGGCATTGCATCTCTACTGACATTATGTCATGTGATCAGTCAGTCACAGGCAGGTTCCTCTGCAATGCTCTTCAGTGTTAGTTTTGACTATGATACATAACTTTCTACCTCAGCAAACTTTGTCGGCTCTGTATTTTCCTTCATTTCAACATATTTTTTTGAGTATGCTAAAGGGTATAGATGGCAGTGTAGATTCTCATGACACACCTTGGTAACCTTCCTTTCACACTCTCTATTTTCTATCTTTGTATATCCCTGTAGGTGTCTTCCCCTTTATTCCATAACAGCTTGCTTTCTTCAGAAGCCAATGGTAAGGGACAGTGGGTGAAAACCTAGACATTCAAGAACATTGTGTCATTTGGTTCAAGCTTACTCATATACTTGCTCATACCTTCAAAAGCTTCAACCAGATCTTTAAGGCATGGCTTTCTGACAAAAGCTGCATCAACTCTTCTCTAGTTTATTGTTAGGTTTCATTACAGTTTTTAACAATTTGCCAATGATTCCTGTTTGCATTTCTTTAACACATCCTTAAAACCAAGAATATTTAGTATCTTTTGTTCTTCCAAATTTATTTAAGTTAATAGTAGTTAAGATAATTAATAACTGAGTACCTTTAAGGTTCTTGCATAAATGCCATGTGGCCCTGGTGGCTTTTACTGACCTCTGGAGGGTGCTTGCAAATTATATTTTATGAAAATTTTTATCTTTTGTTATCTTCTTCAAGGAAATTGCTCCTCAGTGGAAACCTTGTTACCTAGTTAACATAAAATTAGTTCTGTGTTCCCAAGACTCATAACCTAAGTCTTAAACACACTGTATTTCTGCATTCTGTTGTGGAAAGTTCATATTTCATTAGCCAAAGTACTAACACTGAATATGTAACTGTAAAATATTAACACAAATTTCGAATTCACTTCCAGATGTGACATTTTGCAACAGGAAATCCTTCAGTTATTCTAGAGTTTTAATTTCTGACAAAAATGTGATTTTCCCCATATACCTTTACTATTCACAGAACAGATCTCATCTTTTTCAGGTGTAGGATTAGGAATGAGTTGTGGAGGGGAGAAAAATCATTTGTGGATAGCTGATTAACAAAAGGTCAGTATATTCCTCAGGTATTTATGTGCAGGTAGCAGGCTGTTAGCCATCAAAATTCCTTGTTTCAGCCTTGAAGCACTTTACTAGTGTTTATAGTCTGTGCTATAGAATGAAAAGGGATTACTATTTTTGATTAGCAGAGGAAATTCAAATTAGGAACTCAGGATGAGAAAGTATGAAATTTTGTCAATTATTGCAAAAGCGACAGATGCTTAGAGTAAAGTGATGATGTCAAGCATGGTCTAGCTGTGGTTTAGCTCAGTGTCTCACAACCATTTTTAATGAAGCAACTCAGTCTTTTGGGATTTTGGAAAAAAAAACCAGCTTGTGCCATGCTGCTTCTGTTTTTTGCTTAAAACTAAATGTGTGTGAATCTAGGGACTATTTTTTTTATCTTCTTGGCATTTGTTTCAAGGGTTGTTTTCATTTAGACTGGTGGTGGTTCATAGACCAAAGGATGAGAAACATCAATCCAGTTTATAAAAAGTGACACCAAACTGCAGCATAAATTTTTGCAATTATCACACTCCTGGTGTTTCTTTTCCAAGCTGGACAAAGTGAGTGTGGTGTTGCCACTTTAGATGTCAAGGTTATCTTTCCAGATCTGCCTGAATCAATATCATACAACATCATGGTTACAGGAAGAAATGATGGATTATGTTGTCATCTGTGTTATATCATCTCATTTGTATAATGACTTTCACTATCAGTGCAGGATTAAACTAGCAGAGCAAGGTACCACATAACCAAAGGGGAACATGGATAGCTGGGAGAATTACTAGGGAGTAAGGATCAATACTGTCTCCCACATGTTGGGAGATCTCTATCTTTCAGTTCAGTGTTAATTTCTCCCTAGTGTAATGTTGCCACTCCAGCCGAAAGACCAAAGCAGATTGCTAGTGTATGGTCAAGGATTATATAGGTTGTACTTTGATGCAATTTTCTGCCTTGTCCCACTCCCTTTGCATGTGTCAGATGATACCAAGGGAGCAAGATGACACCTAAGCCCTATCTTTGGAGGATCCCCAGTCTGAGATGGAGCTAGTTTCCTATCTGTGATAGCTCTCTTCTCACCTTACCTAATACAGGGCGCAGGTGACCAAGACATTCGTTGTTAGTTGCTGGGAGGGGTGGGCTGCTGCTTGTTGGTTAGTTCACAGGCTTTTCTCTATGTTTTGTGTGCTGCTGTAGAAGCAGATGAGCTTTTACTGAGTTCCTGCTTGCTGTTGCTCAGGGCTTCAGGGAGGCGATGCAACAGCCACAGTTGTTCTCTTCCTCACCCCACAATGTACTAACAGACAATTTCAGGGGTAGGGGAAAGCAGGGAAAGGAGATCTGTGGGGCCAAACACTCTCAGTCTGGACTGAGCTATTGTTGCCCCCTCACAGCTGTACTCCAGGGCCACTGTGCAGAGAGTGCTTCCCACTCATTTATTTCACACCACTAATTTAAATTACTCTCACATGCTAGGCAGTTAATGCTTCTTTACACAGAGAGAAATCCAAAAGACGCAGTACATTATTACTTATAGATCCATATAGGAAAAATTCAGAGAGCTAGGCAGATCTTTATTTATATGTGATAATCTACATCATACATACTCACAGATATGCAAATTGCAGCTTTATATCAGAAATTCGCAGGAAAGCCTCAGGCTGACGTTAATTCCATCATTTAAATAAAGAATTTCCCATTGTTACAGGGACCTTGGAGTGCTTCTGTGCTCTTTCTATTTACATAGTGATTTTCTCAGTTGAACCAAATGTATAGTGATACAGGCTAGTGATACTCTCACCAGTTATATAGTGAATTATTCATCATTATGGGAGATTTCAACCAATACTGATTAATCGTTTCTCTTCTAAATACCATTTTTGTTATAAAGCTTCCACTAATTCTGTTCTCTTGCCATTATATATGATTTCTATCTGTTATCTGAGTTGGTTTTCAATCTGGTATTTAAAAAGTACCAGAGCTGTCTAAAGGCTATTCAGTGAAACAGACTTTGGAGAGATATACTGTCAAGGGCAGAGTATTGAACAAGGCAGTAAGAGAGAAAAGAAAAACCCAGACAACATAATGATTCAGTTACAGTGATTACATTTGTAAGCATTACTTTCCTAGAGAAATGGATGGATAGCTCACTTCCAGAATAAAAATAGACAGTCCTTATTCTGCATCATCCGCACCCTTCTTCCAATCTCTCTCATGTTAAGGTATGTGATTTTTTTCATGTCCTTTTAAAGAATGGGTGGTGAAAGAGGTACTGAGGCTCTTTCATTTGTGCTTGGGGCTATCAATCCAAAATTAAGGACGAAGATATGACTCTATGATCACTCGACCCATTTCAGGGTGTAAATTCTGACTTCTAGGCCACCTGGACGAGGATGCTGTTGACGTCATCACTGTTCAAGGCAGGCACTGGCTAGAGGTGGACTGGTCATGTCCTCCATGTGTAGCAGTTGTCCTCATGACCTGGCTCAGTATCTGTTCCCTATGCCTTTGCAGTTGCTCACCCACAAATCTGTCTAGTGACACATGGAAAGGCTTCAAATTAGGAAACCATGGGTAAAACATGTCAGCAGTCTTGTTTGAGAAAAAGTCTTATGAGTATACTAACTGTTTGCCATTTCTGCTGTTGCTGCTTCTGCTTCTTGTGCTTAAGAAGGCATAGCAGTGCTGATATGTAAGTGTCCACTATGTGCATAGATCTCACCATCCTGGGAAACTTGGTGCTTCAGAATATACAAGACGTTGTTGACAAAGGTATGAGCCAATATTACAGGTCTGTGGCATTAGCCAGGAATGTGGTCAAGGCTAGGACTTTGAGCAACCATTCCTTTGTTGAGACGAGTACAGAGAAGACCATGCGATAGTGTGGCCATTTTGTATTCTGAGATAACCAGTAGAGCATCCAGAATTTGAGCATGAGAGAGTAATATCTGAGGCCCCCTGCTGTTACCATCAGCCACTTGAGCCTGAAAATCCACCAGCAGGTGAGCAGCCAGTTTGGGGTAAGGAAGTCTACTGCAGCTATGATCATGTAGAGGTCTCCAAAGTCTTTGTGGTGATTGTATATCCACATGTCACCTTCATAGGCAACATCTCACAGGTAATGAGGGCCTTCAGTTTTCAGGGAAAGATGATGACTGATGAGATTCACGTTATTGTATGATGCTTTTATCTTTCACCATGGTTTCTGTACTTGTAACAGACACAAGGGTCACCACTCTGTAACTCTGAGGCCTTGGCAGTGGAAAAATTAATGAATACAGTACCACATTATGCTATGTGCATGAGTCCTTGATTTTTCACCAGAATCAGGCCTTTTTCCCAAAGTGATAATAGTTTGTGTCAGCTCAGTAGGTGTCATTGCTGACGTTGTCCACCATAAGTCTGTCTGTAAGGAGCAGATCCCACAACAAATTGTCCTCTCAACCCTACTGAGTTTCCTTTCAAAAGGCAATGGCTGTCTCATGCTCAGCTCAAATCTGTGCAGAGTTATGCAGTAGAGAACAATTGGGATCCTGTAGTCAAATAGGGACTCAGCCACCATTGACCATGCAGACACAGACACATCCCAAGATATGGAAAAACACCAAGCTAGACTGTTTAACCATACCTCTAATTGTCATTTGCATCTACTTTCATAACGATGTAGATCCATCCAAATTGGTCTGTGATTTTAATTTCAGTCTCTAAGCCCATTCTTCAGGGGAATTTACCTCCTTGGATGATGAGAAGATTAAAGCTTTGTTAAAATGCTAGGGCAACATTTTGCTGAGATTCTAAGAAACGTTGTTTCTCTGTTATAGGTCTGATTTCTGATGTGCATATTAGAACTCAGTTCTCACACATCTGTCACAAAGACTCCTCTACATTTGTCTAGGTTTTTTTGGTTTTGTTTGTTTTGTGGTTTTGTTTGTTTGTTTGTTTGTTTCCTGCTGTACATCCTTTCTGTTTCTTTAGATCTATATATATGTAAAATACCGTTAAGTGCAAATAGTAGTCCACAGATGTAAATGAAAATGCTCTGAGAGAGGCAATATGTGACTATAGTACCTGTTAGTACTATAGTCTTCTGAATTCTCTTTTCACCCCCCTTCAAGTTGGAAATTCTCTTAATGCAATGATATCCAAAAAGAATCAGGAGAGAAGTAATAGTAACGCTTCATTAAATATTTTATCTTCTAAAAACGCAGAAAAATTATCAATAGCATTAAAAATTATTACTGACTGCAAGTGTAAGAAATACTAATGTGGTATAATGGAAGAAACTTGATTGTTTTTGTAAAAGTTAGCTGATTTTTGGGACCTTCACTTAAGACTACTCACTTTGAAGACCCTGAGGTCAGACACCTTTTCTGAAAAGGTGAGTATTGAATGACACAAGAATATACAAAACTAAATCTAAATATGAATTTATGCAAGGACGCTCAGTTTAAATGAGATCCTCAGGACTGAATTTGAATGACTGTTCTGCTTTATTATCTAGATTCCATTTAATGCAGACAAGGAAAACATTTGGTTTAAAATCTGTGCTCCTATTTTATGTTTTTAGAGCATGATGACATTATTTTTGATAAAGAGGTTTCTAAAGATGGTTTATATAATAACTAATCTTTTGTTTCTGAATAGACATTCTCTTTTCTCAAAGGATTCATTTTATAGAGCAGGTTTAGAACCCATCACACAGTCCTTTCTGACTTTGGTCAATAAAGTTATCATGTAATTATCATCAACTAGTATTTAATAATTAATTCCTACCTCTAGGGCTGTCTGTGGACAAAGTATGATATCTCATCTGAAAGCAGTGACTGAATTTGTCAGTGAGGTATTGAGGTAGATAATCAGTGTCATCATGAATAATACAGCTTTCATAATTTTCATTGCATTTAGAAACCATTTCTATACTTGTAACATGGCAAAAGTGCCTGCAGCTCAGGACTTCATCATACTTTTTGCATAGTCTCTGAAATTCAGAGTAAAAATCTAGCTATACACAGAATCTTTAAAATAGATGCAGCACAGTTGTGGGCAGCTTAGACAGAACTGACCTCAGACATTATCAAATGAGGCCAACAGTTTCTGCATTTGCAATCATCTGAGAGGTGAACTTGGGTGCAGCAAATTACACATCAGCAGAGGCATCCTACCATGGTCAGAACAATCTCACTACCACACCGTGCTGGCACTCTTTTGGAAATTCTCAGGTAACAGCAAAGCATGCAGCAACTGCACAACAGAGGAGGATAAAACCATTTTCAAAAGTCTCTCTTTCTACATGGATATCTCCAGCAGTGAGTCTACCCTAGGCTTTCTCCTACAGCTGCATAATTTGGTGTTAGAATACAGTTCTTTTGGGAAGCTGAGCAAGGATGCAGGGGGTACTGTGGGAAGCTAAATGCTATCAAAGTCTGACTGTCACACTCCCTGATGTCACAGGCACTTCCAAGAAGAGCTTGGTTCTAGCTGTACTACTTTCTTATAGCCTACCGCAGGATTATTTTTGGTAAAGCATGCTGAAGGGAAATTTACTGCACATGGAAACAGTCTCCACTGACCAATAAGGCCAAAATTGTCTGTGATTTATGACAAGTGGCTCTTCTATAACTGAAGATTTATCTATGTGAGCAGGCTGCTCAAAAGCAAGGCAGAAGAACGTGGCGTATATCAGGAACTCCAGTTTGAAGGGAAGATGGCAGTAGCAGGAGAGCAGAAATACAAGATGTGTCATGCATAGATACTGGGGACCTTGCTGTTAAGCCTAAAAGGTACCTTCTTGTGTCCTTTTGTTCCTGACCTTTGAGCTTCACCCTCCTCCAATAAAGCTCCTGGTCCTGTGGGAATCTCACAGATACTGGAGAGGGAGAAAGGCAAAGGGGAGCCTAGTTTAATATATTTTTTCTGGTGCCAAGGAGGAAATGATGAGCTTGTCCAGATTTCAGTAAAAGGGAACAGTAAGAGGGAGAAAAATGGTTTTCATGTCTTGTGTGACTATGGACCTTCTACTCTGTGAATGCCTGGACCTGCACATGGGCATTGGTTAAGACAGCTCAGTTTATGTTTATGCCAGCTCAAGAATTGTATGCCAAGACTTAGAATCATAGGAACATTACATTGGAAGAGACCCTCAGGATCACTGAGTCTCACCATAACATAACTCTGACACTAAGCCATGTCCTTAGGAACCTCATCTACTCGTCTTTTAAACAACCCCAGGGATGGTGACTCAACCACTTCCCTGGGAAGCATGTTCCAGTGCCTCACAAACCCCTTCATGAAGAAATTTTTCCTAATATCCAATCTAAACCTTCCCTGATGCAACTTGAGACCGTTTCCTAGCACTTGCTACTTGGGAGAAGAGACCAGCCCGCTTCGTGCTACAATCTTCTTTCAGGTAGTTGTAGAGAGCAAAAAGCCTCCTTTTTTTCCTATCTAAACTGCTCCAGCTCTCTCAGCCACTCCTCATAAGACTTGTGTTATAGGCCCTTCCTTGCTCCTCTTTGAACATGCTCCAACACCTCAATGTTTTTCTTGTAGTGAGGGGCCAAAATCTGAACATGGTATTTGAAGTGCAGTCTCACTTGTGCTGAGTACTGGGGACAATCACTGCCCTAGTCCTGCTGACTACACTGTTTCTTGTACAAGCCAGGATGCTGTTGGCCTTTTTGGCCACCTGTGCCACTGCTGGCTCATATTCAGCTGGCTGTCAATCAACACCCCCAGATCCCATTCTGCCAGGCAGATTTCCAGTCACTTTTCCCCAAGCCTGTGTTGTTGCATGGGGTTGTTGTGATGCAAGCGCAAGACCTGCCACTTGGCCTTGTTAAACGTCATATGATTGGGCTCAGCCCATTAATCCAGCTGATCCAGATCCCTCTGTACAGCCTTCCTACCCTCCAGCAGATCAACACTTGCACCCAATTTGGTGTCATCTGCTAACTTACTGAGAGTGCACGCAATCCCCTTGTCTGGATCATTAATAAAAAGATTGAACAGAACCAGCCCCAATACTGAGCCCTGGAGAACACCACTCATGACTGGCCATCAACTGGATTTGGCTCCCTTCAGCACAACTCTTTGGGCCTGGCCATCCAGCCAGTTCTTTACCCAGCAAAGAGTATGCCCATCCAAGCCATGAGCAGACAGTTTCTCCAGGAGAACTCTGTGGCATGCGGTGTCAAAGGCTTTAGTGAAGTCTAAGTACACAACATCCACAACCTTTCCCTCATCCACTAAGAGGGTCACCTTGTCATATACTGAGATCAGATTAGTCAAGCAGGACCTGCCTTTCATAAGCCCATTCTGACTGGGCCTGACCCACTGGTTGTCTTGTGTGTGCCATGTGATGGTACTCAGGAAGGTCTATTCTATGACCTTCTCTGGCATCATGGTCAGACTTACAGGCCTGTAATTCCCTGGATCCTCCTTGTGGCACTTCCTGTAGATAGGCATCACATTTGCAAAATTCTAATCAACTGGGACCTCCCCAGTTAGCCAGGACTGCTGGTAAATAGTTGAAAGTGTCTGGATGAGCACCTCCACCAGCTCCCTCAGTACCCTTGGATGGGTCCCATCTGGCCCCATAGACTTGTGTGTGTCTAAGTGGTGTTAGCAGATCACTAACCATTTCCCCTTGGATTATGGGGGCTTCGTTTTGAGCCCTGTACCTATCTTTCCTGTCTTCAAATTGTGTTGAAGTTGCTCATCATATATGTGTGCGTGTCATAAGACATCTGTCCTTTTTCATACACTCCTGGGTGGTATAAATAGTGAAACTGGGTGACCCATGGGGAGTCATCACCCATACACAGAGTGGTCGTGGCACAGTGGACTTCACTGACCAAGGTCCGGTGTATCTCAGAGGTTCATCCTGTGTGTTTCATTTGGCCACCTGAATTAACCTTTCACCTTGACTGTGTGGGAATTTTGGACCTTGTTACAGAGCATTTGTGGTCCTCAGTGTTCAGAAATGCTTATGTGATTCAGGGTAGTAGATAGCATTTGGTGTTCCCTGTGACATGGACTGGAATCTCAACTCTTTCGAGACCAGTGTATCCTGAAGACAGAAGACATTGATCCGTTCCCTTCAGCAGACACTAAGATGTAGACAAAATGGGTGCCACAAAATCAGTAGGGCAGCTAAACGTAATATGTCCACCATTTTCCTACAGTGTAGCAGTTACCCTTCTAACGGTAATAAGATTGATGTGAGTGGCATGCAAATCCTGTCAGTTGTGTTTCCACAGCTGGGAAATTTATGCTGAGTGAAGGTCCACATGACAGTGAGGATTACAGTCACGGAGGACTGTACAGTAACAAAGTATCTTCAGGGACATACAGCAGACCTTAGATGCTCCATATTTCTGGTAGACTTATCTACCCCTGGCAGGCTGTTCAAGTTGAGTTTAAACCTGTCAAAAGACAAATAGCACTTTTCAGATCTCGGTGGCTGTAGAAGGCATTCTGCTGGAGCTGGAGGGAAGGTATAAACCCTCAAAGCAGAGGGCCTGGAATTCTAAACCTCCAACTCTGCTGCTTCCCATCAGTCTAGGGCAAATCACAGACCAGTGCACACTGTGTGTCACAGCTCCCTCCGTAACAGCAGCAAGCATCAGTTTATCTGTCAAAGCTGCATGCTCCTTATTTCCGTGTGTGGCAGAAATGATCTTTATGGGAAAGAAAGATGTGTCAGCCTAGTCTATGTTTGATCTGTCTCCTGCAAGCAGTGATTACTTCCACCATATTGAATAGAAAACATTTTAAATTGTCATTGTTTAGATATTCTTAAAAATGAAAACAATATGAAACACAATAATCATTAATATGCATTTCCAGAACCTGCACCTTCCTTTGTATCTGAAGAGTTCCTGTCACACGGTAAATTCTAATTATAGCCACAAATTTAATGAAAGCCACAATAATAATAAGGACAAAATTCAAAGGAAGGAAATAGAGGAATGAGAGAAAACACTAGTAACTTGGTAATTTCTCCATGTATGTCTGTGTTTTGGATTTGTATTTTGATTCCTTTCTGTCTTTTACATTGAAATAATGATTTTTTAGGGGCTGCATTTATACTTACTTTTCCTTTAAGAATATTTAATAGTGTATGTTATTGGCCTAACTGGCAATGGTGACTTCTTTGGAGCCATGAAGGTGCAGTTTGCCAAACCTTCTAATTCATTATTACATACTACAGCAGTGGAGACTTCAGACATTAAAATATTGGTTTGTTTGCTTGTTTATCTGCATATAGATCAAAAGAAAGTCCATTGATTGCTCTTTGTAAAAGAACAAAATACTCTCGAAGAGTACTCTTGAAGACGACTTTCATCAAGTCCTAGGTAAAGAAGATTAGGACCTATAACTAATGTTCACAACTTTTCTTACCCTTGGTTGAAACAAATGCCGTACAAATAATCTGTGGAAGGACATAAACTACAAGACACATAACATTTTCAAACTCTTTTTTTTTGTGCAACTTAGGGAGATAACAGGAAAGACGTACTTTATCAGCTCATTTACTGGACTGTTCCCCAGTCCAGTATGAGCATATGTGAATAGTATAGCTATCGCTACCCACTAAATTATTCTCAGAAATAAAGATAAATACTTCTGAATTGACACAGCCTCACAGCAGAAACAGAAACAGGCCATCATACCTGCTAAGTATTTAAAAACAGCAAATAAATTAACAGAAACCAAAGTTGTTGATGTGAAATCTCAATTCAAATCTATATGGAGGTAAAAGCTGTTTATGTTTTATAGAAACAAACAAACACACACAACAAAACCCCAAACAACCAACTCCCCCTCCAAACAAAACAAACCAAACCCCAACAAGCAAACCCCAACAAACCAAACCCACCAAACACAGAGCACTTATTGTCTGTTTTACAAAGTGGCATACCTTAAAACAGGAGACTTGCTTACCTTGCTGCATCTCCAGGAGTAAATGTTCTATTTTAAATGGTGAATTCAACATTTGATATACAGAGGACTTCTTCCTAAGACAAGTTTAAGACACAAAGTACTCTGTCCTCTAAAGGCTCAAGTTTCACTGAGCAGTAAAAGTTGTTTAAAACCACCATTCAAGACAGCAGTAAGAAGAGAAATCTACTGTTAGGAAAATGGTGTAATTTGTTATATTTAATACTAAAATAGCTTCCCTAATGAAAAAAAAATGTCTCTTACAACCCTTCCTCCACCAAAAATTAAAAAATGGTAGAAACAATCCTACTTAAGACTGAGAAAGTGTACTGAAGTGTACTGAACCTGTACTGAAGAAGGGATATTCTGGTCTGTAAAGTAGGTGGGCTGGATAACGTAACATTTACATGTTGAAGGTCAATTTCTCTTTACTTCTGCAACAATGCAAATCAGTAATAAACCCCATGAGGTTAGTAGACTAACTCTAGGTGCATGCCTACATAATGGAGAGTGGAATTTTGATTCAGCCATGGCTGGATTAAAGTAAATATTGTCCTCCTGACAGAATTGCCAGCATGATAAAACAACAAAATTAATATATAATAAATCTCCGACAATATTCTCCTTAAGATAAAAATGAGAAGAAGGAATGAAACAGTGTGTGAAAATAACTGGCTCATTCATCTTACGTTGATCTATAAGCTGTGGCATTTGCAGATCTCTACCACACTGTGCATTTTCAAAGACAAGAGTAGGCAGTCAAATACATTCCAACTCTCTTTTTTTTTTCTTTCTTTCCAGATTTGTTTGAGTTTTTTTCACCCTGCTCAGAGAGACATGAGGGTAGAAACATTTTGTCTGCATTATGATACAGATGCCTTTCACAGGACAAAAAAGGGAAATTTTCATGATCATCCATTTTCTGATTTCTGAGCCGTTTCCCATCCTACTAAATTGCTTAATACTCCCTGTAGCTGGACCTGTGACCTGGAATCTTTATGCAAGATTAATGGGAAGGCAAATGGGAATTAGTATCTGGGCAGGTTGCTGCACAGCTCTTGCTTTTATCTATCACTCCACCTGTTTTTTTATTTTTTCTTTTTTTTTTTTTTTTTTTTTTTCACAATTATGCATTCATTAGTTTCTGAAGGCAGCAATCCTAAAAGAGCTTCCTATTTCTTTTCTCTATCTTCCCTCCCCCCCATCCTCAATTCTTTCCATCTCCTATCCCAAAATTATCAAACTCACTCTGCTTGTAACTGACATGCTGACAGGAAATTATTACACATCATTACACTTCTTAAAACACAATTTACCCAGCCTTTGCAAATTATTCTTCAGCAAGTGTGAGGGGGTAATGGAAACTGTCTATTCCACTTACAGTTGTCACTCATGCTTTCTTCTGTACAACGAACAATTTACGTTTTCTCTCTCTCCAAAAAAAGACTGTGCTCAAAATATGTAAAATCAACTTATCATGGAACAGGAAAATAAACCTTCTGTTCAAGCTCCCTTACTCTGCCTTATTGCAGAGTTGATACATTTTCTATCATAATCTCATTAGTCCTCATGCAAGCACAGGACAGGCTGATGTTTATTTAGTAGGAGCAGACCACCTTCTGACTTCTGGCCTGCCAATTGCACTTGACACTGCTGTAAAAGAAAAGCGATCTTGTGTGACTGTAGTACCCAAAACTGATAATCCACAATCATAATAGCCCTTTTCCTTTCCTGACACTTTTATTCTTCTTCACAAATAGCTACTGCAAAAGTGTCTGCGGTGTCTTTTTTTCCCCTGTTGCTGCATTTTGGTTTTGATTTGCACTTCTTTGTCTTTTGGTTTTGTCTTATATAAATTTACCAAATCTTAGAGTGGATGGGTTGTGTTCACTTAAAAGACTTAGAAGCCAAAAAAATATTGTGACATGCTCTCCCCCTCAACTTGATCATATTGATTAGCTTTCAGGCTTTCCTCTGTCAGACTCATTCTGCCTCAACGGGAGAAGGATGATGAATTGTCTGACTACTAGAGATGGGGAGAAAGAAATGCTAAGCCAAGGTCTGGGAATTGGCTAAGTACTTCTGCGGAGCTTCAGACTCTCAATTGCTCTCAGCAACTTGGCCTCCTTGATTTATAAACTGGAGTGGTGATTAATGATCTTTTAAGTGGACAAGGCAGGCCAAATCTGCACAAATCGGGCCACTCAAACATGACTACTACTTGTAGGAGAAGAATAACAGCCTTTACATAAAGGTAATTGAGACTGCTTCAGAGGATCTGGTAGTCTGCTTTAGCAGAAATAAATCAACCACACAGGCCATTTATTTTTGAAATCAGTCTTTCTGATCAAACCTCCTCAGGTCAGCACGTGGAGTTGGAAATGTGTTGGGTTAGCAGATGTACTTAGGTCAGACAGATGGAGCAGCCCTTGTGCTCAGAGGGAAAGAACAACCCCACCTGGGCATCCTGCGGCAGCTTCCACATATAGGTGCTGAGCTTGATCCCACCTTTGTGCCTCTGTGTAAGACAAATAGAGCCTGTCCTATGGGTTAGAAGCTTGATTCCTCTCCCTTTCATACTTGTCCCATATCTGTCTCACTACAACCTTAATCTGGGTTGCCTGCAACTGCCTGTCAGAAGGTCCTTCCTTCAGTGGCTTGTGGCCATATTTGCTGCACTTTAGGGCCAAATTGGGCTTCCTGCTGCCTAGAGGATGATGAGCTCAAGATGCTTTAACCAACACTGAAAAGCTGGAAGTCTTGGCTCTTCCTGCATGCCCAATGGAGATTGATTTAAAGAGACAGAAACACTTACAGTAAGTGCTCGACATGCAGTGGCTTGTGTGATCCATTCTTTTTAAGACTTGGCTCCTCAGGCAAGTACTTAGTTTGCCCATCCTTAGGACCAGCCCTGCAGACAAGTGATCTCCCTTAAAGGGATTAGTGAATTTGAAAGGTGCTGTAGGGTCTGCAGCCCGTGACAAAAGTCTTTTCCTACCATGCTTGTGAGATGGAAAACAAAAATCATAGGCCATAATGAATATTTATCAAGTAAATTATACTTGGAATCCAGCAAGCTGACAAGCAGTAAATAAAGGGGGCAGCTAGAGCAATTGAGCAGTGTGCGACAGCAGGATCAATAGCAGAAAGGTAACTTGTGGCCAGAAAGGAGCACACGCTCTTCCCCGGAGGGAGATTCCAAAATGGTTTCAATCTTGTGTCCCCTCTGGGGAAAACTCCCCTCTGTCTGAGAAGAGGGGAGTCACAAGCCTGTTTTCTGAAACTCAGTTATGACAAACAGAGCTGTTTGCTGCAAGGTCAGTTATATCTTTTCCACTAGCCTTCTCCAAGAAGTGGAGTTGCAAATAAAGTAGAGAATTATCCCCAGACTCAGGCTATCTGTGGGTAACAAACATCATTAGTCTGTTTCCATGAGTGCTGTGGCTGTGGGCTTCTGTAAAACCTAACCCCAAATTGCAGTTTCTCACAAGAGGACTGGAGAGGTTAAAAACCAGAACACTGCAAAATCCTCTCTAGAGGGACTTTCCTGTCTGTCTTACCATTACTAAAATTTTGCTTTTAATAGAAAAGCTGTGGGAATCAGAAGACTCACAGCTCTGCACCCTGTTATCTCCTTGAAGGTGACTTCCTTGCTTTGCTGTATGTCAGTTTGTTCCTGCAAAAACTGTGCAGAACGATATCCAATTCACAGGGATACTGTGAAAACAAGTTTTAAATATCTGGAGCTCATCAGATGCAAGAGCACAAGATTATATGCACAAATATACATATACACATCTGTATACATATACGTTTTTCTCAGATTCTCCAAGTATGTCCTCTGACATACTTGAACTTGTTCTTCTGACAGAAACTGCTTTGTACCTAATGACACGGGTATTATTTTTAATGCCAGCTTTTTTAAAAAAATTGAATTATTATTGCTGTTATTGTTTTAAGACTGTAAGGGAAAAGTGGGATGTGAAAGATAATTCAGTGCAGATATCTTGTGTACTAAAACCTTCTGTTTCATTGGTCCTTTCTGCAATGCCTATTCTGCTATAAATGGAAATAGCAGTTTCTGATGGAGAGAATAAAAGTCATTAGGGATGCATTCAATGTTGGTTTTCTTTTGTAGCCTTCACATCAATATATTCTGTTTTAGACATAAATACAGGGGGTTTTATTTTTAGGTATAAAACCTCTTAAGGCAGTTTCTGCTAATAGTATCATGCTAATATTTTGTATTCTGTAGCATACCCAACTCTGTGTGCCAAGCAGATATCTTTTCGAAAAGTCATTAATGTTTTGAATTGTATTTATTTATCTGTTCAAGTTCTTTTTACTCTTGAAATTATCCTATTTTCGTATAACCACCCAGTTTCAAAATTTATTTGTAAAAAACCACTAGCCAACATATATGCAATTCTTAATCAGCAGCAAATCTTTGAGTAAAATGCTGCTACACACGTCCTGTTCCAGTGCATTGAGCTAGATCTTAAAAACAAACTAGAACATACATTTGTGTTTGTTGGGGTATGTGTTGGTGTGGAGCTTGAAGACAAATGTTCTGTCAGTCACTGACCCCTTGTTCTACAGGAGGGTCATATCTACCAGAAGAAAAGGAACTTCCATAATAACCACAAGTTTCAGGACTTGATAGGAGTGGCAGTAGCAACTTTTACATGCAGAGCAGTTAGTTCACTCTTCCACACCTGAAAAGCCCAGTTGTACTCTCCCAAGAGAACAAAAATCTTGCAACTAGAAACATGGAGAAGACTGAAAAGTTAGTTTTAGCCCATATCAGAACGGGATGTTGTTGTGAAACTAAAACTTCGATGACAACCAAAGCAGACCAGCCTTCATCAGTGATGCTTTGTCTTCCAGACTGTTACATAGCCTGTTACAAGGACTCTTCTGACTTGATACTCACTGGACAAAAACCTCTTCCTGAGCTGAGAAGGGAATGAAGCACTCTATGGCAAGACTCTTGTAAAAAGAAAAGGAATGACTCTGAATTCCAAATGGCTTACAGAAGTATTTCCTGACTTCAAATGCTGGCTGGGCACTGTTCATAGTACAGCTCCCATTACAAAGTGAAAGTCTTATTACCTGCTTATTCTCAGGGAGAAAAAACAAAACAAAACAAAAACCCCCCAAAAAACAAAAAATCAAAACTCCTTTTGTAAAATGCCTGCCTTATTTTGGTCAGTCACTTTTTACTCCATTCTCATTTTCTTACAACCTGCTGCAGCGTGGGGACAGGACTCTCTCTGCTGCTGAAAGGAGATATGGAGTTAGGTGTCCTGAGTGTGTGGCTTCCTTGGGCTACTCATGCAGCTCCTTGTGCAGGGCAGCCAAGGAAGGCTTGGGATGAGGCTAGAAGAGCTCTGCAAAGTGAACTTTTTGTGCTTGGGTTCTGTCTACAGAGGCAGGGTGCCACCAGTTCAGTGACATTCTTTCCTCTTCAAGCTTCTTCAGGCACAGCATTACTTGCAGAGCTGAAGTTACTTCAAAGCAGTTATGGCTGGTTTATGCCTATTTTTTATTTCCATCTGTCCAGCGTCATGAGAAGCAGGCTCTGCACTGAGTGGGTCCATCTCTTGGGAGGTGATTTGCTGTTCGGCTGCAGAGGAGTACGATGAAGTTGTAGGTATCTTTGTACGACTTTCTTATGGAATTTATGGGGAAGGAGAAATTTTAAGCAGATTATTTGTTGGAATTAAATATCACAGAATCACAGAATGTTAGGGATTGGAAGGGACCTCGAACAATCATCTAGTCCAATCCCCCTGCCGGAGCAGGAACACCTAGATGAGGTTACACAGGAAGGTGTCCAGGCGGGTTTTGAATGTCTCCAGAGAAGGAGACTCCACAACCCACCTGGGCATCTTATTCCAGTGTTCCGTCACTGTCACTGAGAAGTTTCTTCTCAAATTTAAGTGGAACCTCTTGTGTTCCAGTTTGAACCCATTGCTCCTTGTCCTATCATTGGTTGTCACCGAGAAGAGCCTGGCTCCATCCTCATGACACTCACCCTTTACATAGTTATAAACATTAATGAGGTCACCCCTCAGTCTCCTCCAAGCTTAAGAGACCCAGCTCCCTCAGCCTTTCTTCATAGGTGAGATGCTCCACTCTCTTAATCATCTTTGTGGCTGTACACTGGACTCTCTCCAGCAGTTCCCTGTCCTTCCTGAACTGAGGGGCCCCGAACTGGACACAATATTCCAGGTGTGGTCTCACCAGGACAGACTAGAGGGGAAGGAGAACCTCTCTTGACCTACTAACCATCCCCCTTCTAATACACCCCAGGATGCCATTGGCCTTCCTGGCCACAAGGGCACAGTGCTGACTCATGGTCATTCTGCTCTCCATCATGGTCAATTCTTCCTTTAACAGCTGCTTGAGAAAGGGAGGAAATGACATTTTCTCCTGCTAGAAATGACAGTTGGACAGGCTTAAAGAAAATTAAAACACATATGTATGTGCCTGTGTTCTTACGTGCTGCATGTTTGTTTGTATATATGTGTGAAGACACATATTAAGTCTGACAGAATGCTGTTAGTTGAATTTTTAGAGGTTATAAATAACGTTTTTCTTCATCAAACACTTTGCAGACAGTGGGAGGTAACTCTGTTTCAGAACTCTTTACGGCAACATAATCACTGTGATAGAAGAGAATGATTCCTTGGATATCAAAGGCATCCCAAGCAGAACAAAAGAAAACCATCCCAAAATGAGACAAAACAAAAGCCCAAAGTGGTTCAGAGATGATAAAATAATAAATGATATTTGGGTACATCTTCATTATATTCATAAGATGTCAAAAAGATAAAGAATAACATTGAAAGCTCTTAAAATAATATTTTCAGTCAATATATGTGCCTTATTTAGTTTTACCCATATTCAGTTGCAATCCAATTAGAGGGACCCCAATCCCAATATTTAACAGTTGACAAGAAGATAAAATGGTTACTACAAACAATGAAGACCAGACATTATGAAGAGAAGAAGGCTGGTTAATGAAGCTAAAGTCTTCTGTGAAACATCCTGCATGTCCTAAACCATCATTTATAAATTGAAATAAGGTATATATTTTTTACTGTTGATAAATTTGTCAAAGGAAATAGCAAACAACCCTTCTCTGGCTGCTTTTCTAGAAGCTACGCATTAATTAAATCAATCTGTTAGGTTAGTAAAGGGGATAAGATGCAACAGACTTTTGTACAAAGGAACATGAATCATTCTGTGTTCACTGACTGTCTGTGCTGAGTCAGCAGTATTGAACATTAGCCATTTGGCCACAAAGTCTGTACACTTCTGAGCGTCCATGGATGGCTTCTGGAGGACGGCTGCTGGGAGACAACCACGCATCAATGAACTCTGTCAGTGATTGTCATGGTATTTCCTGCTAAATGCCACTCCTGATGCAGCTCTAGGTTTGATTCCCATTAGTAGTGCCGTAGAGTTTGTTGTTGTTTTCATTAAGTGGTTTTAATTCAGTCAAGGGTTTGCATTAAAACAGTTTTCCATTCTTTTAAAGTCTAATCCATCCCTGAACTCTTTTCTATAGTAAATGTTTCAGCCTTTACCTGGGAGTTAAAATGAATATAAGTCTGAAAATGTTGAGCTGTTCATTCAAATTCTTGAGTTTGATGCCAAAATCTAGCTTCCTGAGTTGCAGTCCAGTTGCAGAAATGGTATAAGCAGAATGCAGTAGAACACTGATTTTTTTTCATATAACCAATTCCCACTATTGGCCATTGCCAAGCTGTCCTGTCTTTCTTTCAGAACATTTTCAGTCTTTATAAATACAGGGCCACTACTATGTCTTGAAAAATGAGCCAGCACATACAAGAAGAGTAACTGTATTTCATGGTACAGAATCCAACTGTTTGACACAACTGGCTTCTAGTTTTTTGCAACCATTTATTAAGATTCCACAACTGTGCACAGACAGAATATGCTTAGAAGAACTGCTACACTGTCGTGGCAAAAGTTTATTTTGCTATGGGTTGTTTCATCTCCAACTAGTTGCAATATTGATTTCTCTCAGTGGATTAATTATCAGTGGCAGTTTCAGTCTTCCTTGCAATGAGCAGAAGGAAAAATGATGTTTTTATTTCAAGGAGGTCTATTGACAATTGTGCCTGGGCTTCCCTTGGGTCCTGAAGTCAATGAAGTTAGAAGACCCATGTCATGAAAGAAGTGTACATGAAATTATTTATTTTATCTGTAGAGGCAGTATCATGTGCATGCCACGATGACCATTTAATTTGAGAAAAAAAAGCTGGTTTCATATGATATTGTAGTTGTAAAAGTAACACTGAATTTGGACAAATATCAAATGATTGCATAATATATAAAAAGTAGCAGGAGTTATTCATATGAGCAACAAAACTACAAAAACATTTAGTTTGAATAGAGAGACTGTGTTATTCTGTAACAAAACATGTCCAGTTAAAAGCATTATGTAGATTTTGGAAGGAAAATCCAAGCTTGTGTTGTTACCAAAAAGATTTGTGTACATGTGTATAAAATGTTAGGAATCTGTAAAGACCAAAGCCATAATGGATTAAATTTTGATTTTATTGCTGTCTTTTCTGCCAAACACCCCAAATATACATATATAGTACACATCAGTATATCTACCTATTTATTGATAAAATATGTATCATTATCTCTATATGCGTATGTATATAATTTTCTACACTTAACTGTTCTAACTCTGTGTCATTGTCACGATGCAGAGATTATGTATGGACTGTGTAGTCATTATTAATTTGAAAAAATATAATGAGAATATTATTACTGTTACCTTATTAAAGTATGGTGGTTTGTTTGTTTGTTTGTTTGTTTTTTCTCTGAATCTTAATTCAGTTACTACATAAGCCAGATGTGAAAAGACTGCAAAGAAAAAATAAGAGATAGTGTGGGTAAGAATACTGGTATTCTTTTCATTGCATTGTTTTGTCCTCAGATATGTTTTCAGCTGCTCTACAAATTTCCACTGCAGCACACAAGACTGATGATGCAACTTTCAACAAAATAATGTAAGGTTATATAGTTGTGTTACATGATCCATAATGTTGCAAAGAAAATGATATAGCCTGGATTCAACATCTGATTCTTTTAAAATGGAGACCACTTATTTTACTGAGATCATGTTGTTGCTGTGTAGGCTAATTGGTTTACATATCTGGAACATACTCAATCAGTTTTGTTACTTTCAGGACGCAGGCTGATTTTGTAGGAGTACAACTGAGAAAGATATATTTACCCACAGAAGAGCTAATTTGATAAAGAATCAACCATGAATACAAAACTCAGCGATAACATTCACAGCAACACTGTTGAATTGACTCTGTAAATTTGAAAAGCTTGCAAAATATTTCCCTCAGCTATTTGGTCCCTCAGCCTTCTGTGGAGGTAAACAAAGAAGGAAAATGTTATTTAAATATCTTCCTTATCTTCAGCATTTTACAAGATGATTATTTCTCTAATCACCACAGCCCAAGGCACCAGAAAAGCCCAGGAAGACAGCTCATAAGGCTAAAAAAGAAAAATCTATTTTAAATAGAATGGGAAACAGACTGGTGGGCAGGCAGTGACAACGACTTCTGTGGATTTTTAATAAATTGACCTGTGTCCTCCTTTCCCTTTAGAGTCAGCTCAGCTACACTGTAGTTAGAATGTTATGTTGCAAGTCTCCTTATTGCCATATAGCGCGATCACTAATTCCCAACAGCTATGTAACTAGTCATATAGTTTTACTTATGTTCAACATAAACATAATGAGGTAATTTTTTGAGAATCAGGCTACAGCGGAAGCTCCAAGGAGATGGGATTATTTATTTATTTATTTATTTATTTTTTAACTAGATGTGAAATGTTCTTACACTTCCAAGGAATCCATTTCTTGTTTTCTAACTAGATGCAGTGAATATTTGGAGAAGCCGTAGAAAAGCAACTAAGAAGGGAGCTTTACTTGTAGTAATGTTTTGTGTAAGGGAGTTAATGACATTATTTCCTTATCATCCCAATTCCAATGGAAAAAATTTGTTGTTGAAAGTTAATATGAATAGAAATTGTTGCAGTTTTTAGGTTTCCTCTTGGGACACAAGATTTTTGAAAACATTCTTTGAGGACTATAATAAAATTTCAACTGATTTTAAAAGTTGAAAGAATTGGATAGTTGAAAATACAAATTGATATTTCACATATGCATACGTCTTTTTGCAATAAATTAAATGACAAATACTATTAATTTAATAAACATATGTATTGCAAAAAAGTATGGAAAGCCACATAAGAAATTAACATCAATATGTTGTAGCAAACCAAACAAAAAACAAAGAAACCACAATAAAGTTAAAAAAAAAAAATGAGTGAAGCAGATGTGCTTTTTCATGCTTGACCATGTTAGGACCATGGCAGTGCTGAGATCGGTTTAAGCCATCACAGCTGAAAGACATCAGGAATTCCTCGAAAACCTGTGGTGTGCATGTTCATTTAGATATTACAATTCAGCATTCTGTTCCTTCCCTTGCAATTAAAATACCTTATTTGGAAATAAATCACATATATTTACCACAAAAGTGGTTCAAAAAGAGGCTTCTTTGGAGTCCTAAACACAATCCACATGGCCATATGTGTTTGCTTTCTGTGCTGGCTGGAGAACAAAAATGTAAAGTTCTGGCGTTGTCACTTCTCTCTATTATGGGCATATCCTTTATTGTTGAAAACCGGGATATAGATGCCTTTGGGATCTTTTACTTTTTTTATTTATAAACTTATTTTCAGATAAGGCTTGATAATTATTTTCAGATAAGTTTCCCAGAAGTCATCACTCACTGTTGAGTCCTGAGGAAGCTTTGTGGAGGCACATAATTTTTAGACTTTCACAGTAGAATTACTTATTGTCATATGTAGTGACACACACGTAAATGTGCAAAATATATTGTAAAAACATAGAGTCACTCTCCAAAGTGCCAAAATAAAAGGGAAGAAAGAAAACAAGTCACATTTTTTCCTAGTGAATAAACATGTTGATGGACTACTTTCAACATAGTTTGATCTAGACATAGAAGTTTGTTTGGAAATCAAGTATATACTTTGCCTACATAAAAAAAGCATAGGTAAATATGAAAATGGCAAAACAGAAACATAACATACTAGTGGAAGGAAACTGAAAACTATTCATTAAAACAAATTCAGGTGGGTACCTACAACTCTGATCCTAGGATTTTGTGACAAACTCTTGTGTCAAAACCAATAAAACAATTACAATTTTTATACAAATATTTAAGATTAAAAAAAGACAAAAAAAAGATATTACATTTGTGAGTTTAAATTATATATATATATATATATGTCAATGTTTCATTTGGAACTTGGGCTACACTGTAATTACCATATAATTACACTGTAGTTAAGCAGTTGTCTCGCGAAATTCAACTTCAATACAAACTTCTGATATGTAAATTCCTAAAAGAGGCAGCACAAAAAATGTGAGTCCACTACTGGTTTAAAAACTTAGAGACAAAGGTATATGCAAACACACACACTATTTAAATACATATACATATCTATTAATGTTGTAATTATTTAAAAGCAAGGCAACTAGCAGTTTCTCAGTACTCCATCAAGAAGAGATGGAATAAAGGACATGTACAAACATTTTTTGAACATCTGAACTTCCTCTACAGATAACATTGAAGGGCAGACACACTGAAACTGTGTGATAAATCTTAGATATTGATGGGTGTACATAGATCATGATGGAAACCCTTTTCCTCTCCCTTCCCTTCCCTTCCCTTCCCTTCCCTTCCTTTCCCTTCCCTTCCCTTCCCTTCCCTTCCCTTCCCTTCCCTTCCCTTCCCTTCCCTTCCCTTCCCTTCCCTTCCCTTCCCTTCCCTTCCCTTCCCTTCCCTTCCCTTCCCTTCCCTTCCCTTCCCTTCCCTTCCCTTCCCTTCCCTTCCCTTCCCTTCCCTTCCCTTCCCGTCCCGTCCCGTCCCGTCCCGTCCCGTCCCGTCCCGTCCCGTCCCGTCCCGTCCGTTCTTCTCTTCCTTTCCTTCAGTATTAGTCATGATTACAGAATTTAGCTGGTGAATTGGAATTTTTGAAAAGGGCCATATGAAGCATCCTGACCCCAAGTTGGCGAGATGAATTTCCCTCCCCTAAAGTTCCTGTACATAAAGACCAATTATGCAAATGAGGAGAATGTCACCCAAAATAAATTACATGTTTCATCTGATTGTGTGTAATAGATTATTCCAGACCTATACTGTCCTTAGGTGGAATTGAAGGATCCTTTAAACATCAAGGAGTATATTCATAACCATTATCCTCTTAACCCTTTGATGTGAAAAGATTGCTATAAAATTTACTAAATTCATCTAAAATGGTTTTTGAATCTCCAATTACTTTGTTCTCTGCATTAATAATACTAGGACTAATCCTGCATGACTTGTGAGATTTAAGATGAGTGGCTAATAGCTTTTGAATCAAGGGTGTCTTTCAAGGGTGCCTCTAAGCAGTATCTAAAACTGTGCATGTACAATTTGTCTTATCCAAATTGCTGCATATTCAGAAAGCTATGTAACCTATATACAAAATGCATTTTCATTCAAGATGTATGTAGACCATGATCTTCCTAAATCATATATGCAAATATACTCTGAGGATTAACAGTGGAGATTTTTTTTTTTTTACACAGAGAACAGAAAACATGAATTCTTACAGCTACATGAATTCTTACAGCTACTTTTGAAAATTTAGCTCTATTTATCCAACTAGCAACTGTGGGTGTTTGATAGCTCTTAGTCTGGTTTCAGGTCCTAGTTATTTTTTGCTTTCATCCCTGGTTCCAGGATTTTGTTACCATGGTATTAGATTAAAGCTAACGCACTGAGACTAGTATTATCTCCCTCTGTTCTCCAACCCTTACTATTTGTCCTCCAGGTAAAAAACAGAAACGCTAGTCAGTGGTAGCAGCTGAAGGCACAGCCAAAACCTGAGCCTTTCTGGATTCGAAGAATTTTTTACAATCTCGCCATTATCTTGGCTCTTTATCTGACTTTCTCCTTCCTTCATAGTCTTTGCATCTAACGTTTATTCTTACTTAGTTCTTTTGCCCTTCTTCTCCACTGTTTCAACTTCTTCAAATTCAAAACTCCTTCTTTGTTCTTTTTTGTATCCTCAGGTAACCTCTGAGTTTCCTGTTTCCATCGCTCAAAGATATGGAATATACATGTTATTTTCTTCCGCTTCTACTTTCTTGCCTATTTAGATGAAAAACTTCTCAGGACAGGATTCTGGTACTCTTTATGCTTACAGGGCTTAGCACAAAAAGGCACCAAATAAAACCTCACCCACAAATCTTATATATGAAACCTTGTCTTCTTTTCTTTTTTTTTTTTTCCCCAGATGCATGTAATTTGACCATTTTCACGTTCTATTGCAAACCAAATAAAGAGCTTTTCAAGAACAGAAACAAAACAAATTTCCAGAAAATTTTGTTTCACCTATCAAAAGTAATAAAATCACAACCTATTGAAGATAATATAGCCTATGTTTGATCTTGGATGCATTACAGGATATGAATCCTGTTTTTGAAAGTGTAATTTAAGCATTTAAGTGATTCAGCCTGTTTACAACCAACTTCAGAAATTGGTTGAGCTATCATCACCAATTACTTTAAAGTTCAAAGCCTTATATGTTGAGTTTGTCTCTAAAAACATGAAATAAAAAATGGCACCAGCACCAGTCTGATGTATCCTCTTTCTTCCTCTCTGATAATGCAATGAACTGCCTGGTTTTGAGCAAACTGAAATGCCCTTTTTGTGTCCATCATCAGAGAAAATAAGATCATTCCAGACCTGAAACTATGGAAAGGAAGTATTACTGTGCCCGTGAACAGACCTCCCCTACAAGCAGGAGAATAGTTTTCCCCATGATCTAAAGGTAAAAGAAACTGCTGCTTGAATACCCAGAGACAGTGACAAGAGCTGTAGGATCCAATGACACAGTAGTAGCTTCGTGTATTTCATTCTCCCTTGAGCTCAGTTTCAGTTATCTTTTTGTGCTTCAGGCAGGAGGTTGGACAAGAGGACTCCAGGGGTCCTGTCCAACCTAAATTATCTAATGATTCTTTATTTGGGGTCAGGTCTCCAGAGACACTGTTGCATACTGACTGCGTCTTACCTACAAAACCAAAGTATATTTCAAAGCTGTGTCCTATCTCCATGTTGAGATGAAAGCTGGGGACCACTTATTTTCCTGTTTCCCTTCTCTTTCTCTCCTCCCATCTCTCCTTCCCTCATTTTGGCCTTTTCAAACAATTACTAGAGGAAATCCCATGGGCAAGGCTGCTTTAAGCTAAAGGGGCCCAAGATAGCTGGTTAGTATTCAGGGCCTGCTTCTACCAGGCTCAAGATCAGAGCATCCTGATACGTAGGAAGTCAAGGAAGGTCAAGGAAGTGAGCCAGGGAACTGCTGGGTAAGCTCAAGTGGAAGAGGAGAGTTCACAAATCATGGAAGGAGGGGCTGGCCACTTGGGAAGAATATAAGGTTGTTGTCAGAGGGTGTAGGGAGGCAACAAGAAAAGCTTATTGTGGTGTTTTAATGTGTGGCTGAGCTCACATCCACTGATGGAGGGAGAGCTAAGCTCACTTAAGGCATGGAACATACGTAACATCTCACAAGTGATCTTCAGATCCTTAAAAGTGATCTTCTAGTCTCCTTAAAATTAAACCTGGCAAGAGGGGTCAAGGATAACAGAAAGAGTTTTTTCAAATACATGGCAGATAAAACTAACACCAGAGGCAATGTAGGCCCACTGATGAACGAGGTGGTTGCCCTGGCGACAGAAGATACAGAGAAGGCAGAGTTACTGAATTCCTTCTTTGTCTCTGTCTACTCTGCCAGAGGCTGTCCTGAGGAGTCCCGTACCACTGAGGCCCCAGAGGAAGTCAGGACAATGGAGGAGTTCGCCTTAGTTGAGAGGACTGGGTTAGGGATCAGTTAAGCAATCTGGACATCCATAAATCCATGGGTCCAGATGGGATGCACCTCTGGGTGCTGAGGGAGCTGGCTGAGGTCATTGCTAGACCACTCTCCATCATCTTTGCCAAGTCTTGGGAAATGGGAGAGGTGCCTGAGGACTGGAGGAAAGCAAATGTCACTCAAGGGCAAGAAGGAGGACCCGGGTAACTATAGACCGGTCAGCCTCACCTCCATCCCTGGAAAATTGATGGAACAACCTATCCTTGGTACCATCTCAAGGCATATCAAGGATAAGAGGGTCATTAGGGGCAGTCAACATGGTTTCACCAAGGGGAAATTGTGCTTGACGAACCTCATAGCCTTTTATGAAGACATAACGGGTGGATAGATGATGGCAGAGCAGTGGATATGGTCTGCCTTGACTTCAGTAAAGCATTTGACACAGTCCCCCACACATTCCTTACAGCTAAACTGAGGGAGTGCGGTCTGGACAATTGGGTAGTGAGGTGGACTGCGAACTGGTTGAAGGGAAGAAGCCAAAGAGTCGTGGTCAATGGGGTGGAGTCCAGTTGGAGGCCTGTATCTAGTGGAGTGCCTCAAGGATCAGTACTGGGGTCAGTATTATTCAATATATTCATCAGTGATTTGTATGAGGGAATAGACTGTACTATCAGCAAGTTTGCTTATGGCATGGAGCTGGGAGGAGTGGCTGACACGCCAGAAGGTTGTGCTGCCATCCAGGGAGACCTGGACAGGCTGGAGAGTTGGGCAGGGAAAATGCAGTGGATGTGGTCTATCTTGATTTCAGTAAAGCATTTGACACAGTCTCCCACAGCATCCTTGCAGCTAAACTGAGGAAGTGTGGACTGGATGACTGGGTAATGAGGTGGACTGGAAACTGGCTGAAGGAAAGAAGCCAGAGAACTTTGGTCAATGGGACAGGGTCTAGTTGGAGGCCTGTATTTAGTGAAGTCCCTCAAGAGTTGGTACTGGGACCAGTACTATTCAATATATTCATCAGTGATTTGGATGAGGGAATAGAGTGCACTGTCAGCAAGTTTGCTGATGACACAAAACTGGGAGGAGTAGCTGACATGTCAGAAGTCTGTGCTGCCATCCAGCGGGACCCGAACAGGCTGAAGAGTTGAGTGGGGAAAAATTTGATGAAATATAACAAGGGCAAGTGTAGAGTCTTGCATCTGGTTAGGAACAACCCCAGGTTCCAGTATAAATTGGGGGATGACCTGTTAGAGAGCAGCGTAGGGGAAAGGGACCTGGGGGTCCTGGTGGACAGCAGGATGACCATGAGCCAGCACTGTGCCCTTGTGGCCAGGAAGGCCAATGGCATCCTGGGGTGTATTAGAAGGGGGGTGGTTAGTAGTTTGAGAGAGGTTCTCCTTCCCCTCTACTCTGCCCTGGTGAGACCACATCTGGAATATTGTGTCCAGTTCTGGGCCCCTCAGTTCAAGAAGGACAGGGAACTGCTGGAGAGAGTCCAGCGCAGAGACACAAAGGTGATTAAGGGAGTGGAGCATCTCCCTTATGAGGAAAGGCTGATGGAGCTGGGTCTCTTTAGCTTGGAGGAGACTGAGGGGTGACCTCATTAATGTTTATAACTATGTAAAGGGTGAGTGTCACAAGGATGGAGCCAGGCTCTTCTCAGTGACAACTAATGATAGGACAAGGGGTAATGGGTACAAACTGGAACACAAGAGGTTCCACTTAAATTTGAGAAGAATCTTCTTCTCAGTGAGGGTGACAGAACACTGGATCAGGCTGCCCAGGTGGGTTGTGGAGTCTCCTACTCTGGGGACATTCAAAACCTGCCTGTGTAGCCTCATCTAAGTGTTCCTGCTCCGGCAGGGGGATTGGACTAGTTGATCTTTTGAGGTCCCTTCCAATCCCTAACATTCTGTGATTCTGTGAACATGTGAGAATAAACTTGGACAGTTGGAAAAGGTGCATGCACTGAGCAAATCTCTGGTATAGATGGTCAGGAGACCAGGCTCTGGTCTGTATGAGCAGGAGGCAGGGAAGACCAGCACTCCTGCTGCTTGCTTATTGTGGTGTTTTAATGTGTGGCTGAGCTCACATCCACTGATGGAGGGAGAGCTAAGCTCACTTAAGGCATGGAACATACGTAACATCTCACAAGTGATCTTCAGAGCATGCTGAAGAGCAGAAAATGCAGTGGTAGCTGTGGGACTCAGCCTGTGAAGGCTGTTAAGGAAGAAGGCATTCCCTGAGCCCTTTCTTAGACATATTTGAGACCATTTGTGAACACGTGAATACTGCACAATACCAACTAAAACGTGCCACAAAGAAAAGCAGCAATCAAAAAACTACACCCTAAGAAAATCTTGAAGAGCAGAATTTACAAGTTGTAAAAGAATAGATGATAAAACTACATTTTATTCAAAACATAGAATATATTCACACCAGGGAAATTCCAATGCTGAAAAGTACGTAGATGCACACAATATCGTATCACAGCATAACAATAGAGTAGGTAATAAAATTTGTTTTATTGAGTAACTTAAACAAAAATCCCAGCTTAATCAGACTAAAAGAAAGTTATGTTTGCATGCCAGCAGTCTTATGCAGCTGTTGATTTCCTGGGGAGGTTGTGGCTGCAACATCAGTGCTGCTTCATGCACTGCATCTCTTCATACACTCAGGGTAGAGCTGCATCCCCACTCTTCACAAATTTCTTGCCAAAAAGTAGCTAACAGTTTTCTTATTTTTGTAAGGGAAACACAGACTCACAAAAACAGTAATAACCAATAAAACTGCATTGTGTGCATATCACCAGTCCTAGTTATTCTGTATGTGGAAGTAGTAGACCAATGATTTAGACCATCAAAGAATACGACACAGGAACATTTGTTATCTTTGCTAGTGAAGTTGTATCACTCAGAAATAGCTTGTTAAAGCTAAACATGGCAGTTCTCCTTATTTTCCAGCAGACAAAGGGCTGCCAAATACCTTTTGCTTTAGAGAATCTTCTAATGATTCAAATAAGCTTTCACAGAAAAATATCATTTCCAAAGTTACCCATATATTTCTGTCTTAAACAGTATATCTGTCTTAAACCTGTTAACAGTCATGCACATCTACTAGATACAAACTTTTCTTTAACTACTATGTTTTTGCTACCTAAAATAGATCTTTCACTAAAATAATTCCTCTTTCTCCATGACAAAATAAAAATAAAATGATGAGTGCAGTTACTGAGAGTGTACAGAATACTGTGATTTTTTTTTTTTCTAGGAAATCATGACTTTTCGTTAAAATAGTTAGTAGCCTTTACTCTTCTTTACCTTTTATTTGTCTCTGATTTACACCTTTCTTCATTTTATAGCTGTTTGTGTCATGAGGAGAATATTTTGTGTTAAGGTTTTGTGGCTTGCCTCTGTTTATCTTCAGATTCCCCAGGTCTACTATTTTCTGAAAGGAAATAAGTAATGATACATTTTAATTAAAGTTGATAGATACAAGCTAAAAATCAATCACTGTCTTTTAATTTTCAAATCAGTCCAAGGGTATATGAAATGAAACATCACAAAATGCACTTACATAGAAGATATAAACTGATGGGAAGCTGTTTGATTTATTATAAAACAGATAGGATCGGCATGATACAGCTTCCTGAGGGTTTATGAGCCTGTGAAATCTTTCTAATGAAGGTTATTCCCAAACTCATAAAATTTCATATTCTAGTCTGTAGTCTGTCAGTAACCTATAATGCTAGATTTGGATTGATAAACTTACTAATTATAAAAAAAATCCATCTGTTGATCTAATGAAGAGATGCTCTTTGCATGGAAGATATAAAAATGGAACTAACTTCTGCCACAGCATATCTATGAGGGAGCAGTAAAACTGACCACTTGTTTCCTATTATATTTCAACTTGAAACATGGAGGGAAGACTTCACAGAGCCTTTTGCTTATAAACATTTCTGATTTTGGTTCTCAGGATACTGTCTCCTTTAGGATATACACACAGATGTATATGAATACCTGTCTTAACTGGAAATTAGTTTAGCCTATAAACTTTTGTTGTTTTCCTAGCAAGCTAGGCTTGAATAAATGGTGACAATTGAACATAGGAGTTAAGATGCACAGATACACCAGGCAACACTGCATTGGTAAAAACTACTCCTAAAAAGACCAGCACCATTCACATGCTTGGTTACGTGTTTCAGCTGAAAGGCACTAACAACTTGCTGAGGGACAGAGTTGCTCAAGCTACCCATCAGCTCTAGCTGACATGTTCTTTGACTCAGTGGAAACATCCCTTGATATTGTCAGAATACACTTGTCCTTTATTGGCTTACATAGCCATGATGATTTATTGAAAATACTAGTTTTGGTTATAAAGATGCTATCTTCATTTTAAACATTATTTACTTTTAATGTGAAATCAGAGTTAAGCTTCTGTTTCCACAGTAGGTCCCATTCAAAGAAAGCATTGAGTATGTGTTTAAATTCAAACCCATTGAAAACAACATATATGCATTTTTTAAATTAACGTAAAAGTGTCCCAATAGGAATTATTTACCAAGTGAGAGCTTTAATCTCTTCTAAATATTTGGTAGAGCTGAAAACAGGCAAAACAGGATGAATATGTGGCACTTTAATTTTGCATCAAAAACTTGAATAATGAAGGATAAACTGACAAAAGAAGTGACTCAAAGCTAAATGTGTTAGTCAATTAAATGAAATTTATCCTTAATGTGCAGAGGACAGAAAGTGTACCACACGAAAATTCAGCTGCTGTTTGGTTATTTTTTACCCTGTTTTTCTATGAATCCATTCATATGCATTTATAAACTTAATTTGTTGTTCTGTGAAGCTATAGAAAGCTTCTAAAGTGGAAAAGAAAGAACTTTATCAAGTAAGTGTAAATTTCCATTTCCTTATTTATTGTCCTTACTTATGATGTGGCTACTAAACATCAATAATTTCGCTTTGCTACGATGTCACCAGGAAGATTGATTATGCATGTCACTCCATATGAGAAGATTTAAATGGAAAACATATCCTTGCAACACCATTGAATTGACTTTTGCAAAAAAAGAACAACTCAATTATATTTTTAAAAATACAAGTCTTAAGATGCATCACATCTCTGTTCAGATGAAAGCGCTGAATTTTCCTTCAGCATTTTTATTGAAATCATTTTAATACTTGTAACTATGCACACAGCAAACACCATAGTAAGTATATAGATGTATTATTACTGTTAAAAATCAAACACTCAGAAAATAGGAAGTGCCAAGATTTGGGTTGCAAAGAAAGATTTAAATAATCTGCCTGTGCATCTATATTATGATATAATTAATTAAGATCAGTTGAATTCAGTAGGGCTTTGCTTCACTCAGTGGATAGAGCAGATGGTGGTTAGGGAACTTATCAGCAATAGGTTTACAGATTTTTTCTAAACCCTCCTCCAAAAGAAGCCATCTTCACTCTGATGAGAATGGTGCCTAATTTTTTCTGATGTACTTGTGTCTAACAATTAAGGCCCTCTGTTTCTACATGTTTGCAGAGGTACTTCAGCCCTCTGCTCAGCACTGGTATTTTCATGGGCTGGCATGTGTAGAACGACTCAGGCTTTGGTGCTGCTGAGAGCCTCCTTCAAAGCTGAAATGGGACTCCTGGATTATTTAGGGGAATGGCTCTTTGACCAGTGAGGTGCCATCCTTTGAGTATGCTCAAGGCACATTGAGAAGAAATGAGTGACACTGTTTTGAGCAGGTCACCTATTCTACTGACTTGTGATGCTGAGGATTATAAATGAGTGCCTGCTTCAGGAAGGACATGAGAGTCAGTTTCTAAGGCAGTGCTGTATGAAGCCACTTGTTCCTCTTCTGGTCCAGTAAATATATATTTTGTACAAAGATGTGAAGGACAGACTGAGGAATCCAAAGCTAAGGAATACTGAAAGAATGTAAGCTCATGTCCCTGTCCCAAGTGGATAAAATCACAGAGAATTTGAAAATGGAGATCCTACACCCCAACTGATCACCTTGATCAGCATTATTGGGTATTCTGGCTTGTGCCATCTCTCTGCAGTATAATTGCAGATGGTAGAGGCCCAAGCAGGTGAAGCAGCTGTTTGTCTTCAATGTCTTACTCCTGGCTATTACTGACAGTTCCCTAAGTAATTGTTTTTTGGAATTGCCTTTGTCAGACCTCTTATTCACCTGTGTGTATATGGGAAGACCAGATATCAAACATAGGGTTTGGGAGGCATTTGCAGAGAGTGTGCGAAAACACCATGTCTTGCAGGATCTTGAAGGATTAATGATTTCTGTCTCAGATTCCTCAGTGTATCATAATCTTCATGGGCTATCCTGCTTCACAAATATGAATGGATTTGTCATTACACTTTGTGGAGGAATAATTTCCAAATGGGTAACTATGGCACACAGAGATGAAGGTGACAGGTTCTCAAGAGTGTGAGGTTCTCCATCCTCTGCTGGAAAAAGTTACTTGCAGGAGGGTGAGGAAGGCTGAAGAAAGATCTGCAAACCCTTAGGTTCCCATCTCAGCACCAGAAGGGACTTTTATTGAAAGGATGACTACATGAGGAGCAAGGCAAAGAGTCTGTGGCACACTCCTGCCAGCCTGTCCTCCTCAGTACAGTTACAGCCCAGAAATACTCTCTATCAAAATCTCTTTTCATGTCAATGTAAGACCAGAATGAAAAGAAGAACAGCCACTGGTAGTTAGGTTATCTTGGCTTGACTGACATGTAGCAAGTACCATGAATTGTCCTTGGGACTTGTGGGGGTGAAAGGATTTAACATTTTTGGGATGATGAACAAAGTTTGGAGGAAGGTACATACAGGTTCATTCACAAGTGGAGATCATGGTTAATTGCAGAGTGGATACTTTGTTTCCACATAGAAGAGTTTTCAAGGCCATATACAGTTCAATATGATAGTACTATATAGTACTATTTTCCAGCAGTGTAAATTATATTAATCTCTTACCCTGGAGACATAATACGCTGTGGCCCGTTACTCATATATGTGTGTCTGTTATTGACAATTATTATCTTTACCTTCCTGGGGAAATAACGTAAACCAAAAGCTTTCTACCTGTTTCAGCATCCTTCCCTCTCATTTCTCCCATCTTTCTGCCCCAATTATTTATAAAGGTCATATTTCCTTTTTTTATTTATTTATGTATTTATTTATTTATTTATTTATTTTTACTGCAAAATGAATGAATCTTGGTACAATGTAATCCTGAATCTAGAATCTTGAGTCTGTTGTTTTATGAGATCTGAGGCCTCTTTTCTGGTCTGGTTTTCTACTGTCTTCTTTGACACGCTTCACTAGACCTAATAGCTCCCTATTACCAGTTACAATTTAGCATCTGAGCCAAGAGCTGAAGGAAAAAGGGAAAAAGGAGTGTAAATTATACGGAGTTGTGGTGAACAAAGGTTTTATTTCTCCTGAGCACAACCCTTTGATAGGAAAACGGGGGAGACAAATGTGTTGCTAATTTAATTAAGTAGTATGAGATGGCAGGGTCCACAGATGCTATTTAGGACTGGATTAATCAAGAGCAGGTGATGAAAATGAATAGTCACACATAATGTTAGCATTTTTAACAATCCGACACAGTCTAATGGTATCAAGTGCTATTTAACAACAGGGCTCAGTTTTGCTTGCTAATCCAAATTTATCTACACTTTCACCCTGCACATTCATTTGGATCAAGAACTCTGTTTCCTTTAGTTCCCATTAATTTCTGGGGCATTTTTAGTTATTTAACATTTTGAAAAACATGTTCGTGTCCCCTTGTAATGCACATGGAAAAAAACACAGTTAGGGCTGTGAAAGCATTGCATTCTAGGTGCTGAACAAGTTTAACATGGAGCAGGAAAACACCTTTTGACATCTGAGAGGTCATACTTATCAGTATAATATCTTTATTTTCTTCCATGTGTTAGTTTCTAAAAGTGCAGAAAAGGTTCCTGTTCAGTTGCTTCCTTATTGAGTCAAGATCTGAAAATATTTTTGTTCATAAATTTTGCAACTGCCTGCAGTTATTTAACACAAATCTTCTGACGTGCCTTTATCTTTCCTAACAATAGCTGAAAAATGAATGTTAGTTCAGTCTGATCTCTGGTGAAAGAGTTACTAGATGAAGATCACAACCTGTCTCAGACTGGAAGCAAATTTAACTGAGGATGAAATCATACTTTCCCAATAAAGAGTTTTCAGCTAGAACAAATCTTCTGCCTATCGTTTCACTGCTTCCAAAGGGCTAGATCATACTGCTGGAAATCAGAAACGTGTCTGGTGGTCTTATACCTGCGAACAGGCTGTGGCCTCAACAAACACATTAACTTTACAGAGCAGTGGGCATAGAGCTCATTCCTGCTCCTCAGACAGTCTTTGACATAGAGGAGGGCATGCAGGAAAATGGCATGACATCTGTTTCTCATCCAGTTGTGCAGAGGGGGTATAAAGACTGTCACCTATGCTAAGGCCCTGAAGGCTTTATAAGCTATTACTTCTTTATATGGTACCATAAAAGCAAAACAAATCCTGTCCGACACAAAACTGACAGAGTATTCTGTGGTATTCCTAGTTTTCAAAGCCTGAGCTCTCTTTACCCTTTTAATGGACGGATTTATTGCACTTTAGAGTGCAATTTTCCATTAGTTGTTATCAGGACTGAAGGGAGCTTCTTTATGTCGCAGGGAGAGAGATCTACTTCACCAGGTGCTATACATTTTGTTGCATTTACAGAGCCTTCCCAAGCTTGTTTTCTAAACCTTATGAAAATAATTTACAGATAGACATGTCTCAGTTGCCTTCTTTCAATATAGCTATTCTCTAGTCCCTGAAGTCTCTTTAGAAGAAACACTTCTGTGTGCCATTAAACTATCAATGGGTTTAAGTATCTCTTTGTATTAACAAACAAGGTAATCAAAGATATATATGCATTTCTTTCCAGTGAGCATCCCCAGAATGTCCTACCTAATTCTGCATAGTGGTTTTTGGCTCCCTGTTTTTGCAGATGACCAGTTCATTTGTCAAACTACTTCTGACAGGGAGGATAGAATACCAGCAAGGAGAAAAAACATGCAGCCTCACAGAAAAAGAACCCTAAACCACACACAACACAACCCAAAACTATGTGTGCTGCTGTGAATCTGTTTTTACACAAAACAGCCCTCCAGGATCCCAATAAATTTGGGGATTTTTTTGCCAACTCTTTCTGAAAATAACACTGTGAGACTTAAAACCTCAATAAACATGCTGTAAGGCATTTAGCAATAGTGAATCAGCTGCCTGTCTTTCCCTTGCATGGTGGTCAATGCACTGTAGTCCTCAGATGCTTAATACTCAGTGCTTGAGATAACCTCTTAAAATATTACTGAACGCAATGCCTGTTTATATCTTTTTGCCCCATAATTACTCCTGTAGCATTGTTAAGCTACTCCAGTCATACTTACCAGAACTTATCTGCAATACCCATGTGTTTATAAAGCTGCTGTCACACATCAAGAAGTTACGACATCTTCCTGCACACTACTGCCCCCAGCTGAGATATCACAACTCTAAGAGAAAGTACTCAGAGCCTTCCACTTCAACTCAGCACCAGGATTTTTACTTAACTCATCTCTCTTGCATTGCACAGACCCAGACCTAAACTTCCACAGCTGCTTTGCATAAATGACAATGACCTGAGATTAAATGATTGTCTAATATTACCTTTCTCAGAAGAGTGGAAATACTGAAGGCTCAAGTGGAGATGGTGTGATCAGATGAAGGCACAATGTGCTTTGGTTCTAAAAAACTTCATCTAGAGCTAGTAGTTTAGTGTCAAGATTTGTGAGATTTGTGAGGACTGAGTGATGAAGGAGAAAGAATTGCTGTGTGACTGTCCTGCAGGTTCATGTTGGAGTGGAGAGAGAAGCCACTTTGAGTTGGAAGTGGGGAAGAGAGAGTGATTATAGAAAGCATTTGGTGTCTCCTGCTCTAATTACGCTTTCAGAGCAACTTCCATACAGCTCATCCCTTCTAAATTTTTGTTTTCAAGTACTTATTAATTCTCAAATATGTTCACTTTTAAAGATGTGATCTTGTGCATTTCACCCCCATTTGAAGGCAGGGTTATATTCCGAGGTGTTTGGGTCTTTTAATAAAAAAATTACAGGTAAAATAATAAATAATTAGAATACTTCTGAATTATGGAATGTTTTAGCTTTGTGAACGGAAAACTGTAACCAACAGTCTTACTGAATTTTATATTAAAACCAATGTTAAATTATAATAAAGGAAAAACCTTATAAAAATTACAGTCTGGATTTATGTATATGCGTTGAAGATTAATGTCTGGTTAATTAGAGTTGAGCTATATATTATAATATGGTGTTAAAATTAGTTCTGAGAACGCTCATCTAGCAACTATGAATATGTTATAACAAAGTGTAATTGAGCCTCTCTAAAGCTTTTATCTCTTCACTTTTATTTTTTTTTTTTTTTCTTTTGACTGAACTTACAGGGACTTAGAAGCAGGTGCAGGTGCAAGCACATTTTTCCAGGGGAAGTTATAGTCTCATAGAAGCGCACAAGCATATTCCTTTACGTGTGTTCTCACTCTCTCTCAAATAAAGGTAAGAAAATAATGAGGGTAGAACACTTAGTGTTTCCATAATTCTGAGCTCTGTTTGTAATTTTTTTACATTATAAAGATCTGCAAATTCTCACCCAGATTTAACCAGATGAGTAGAAAACTGTATGGATGAAAATAAGGGTAGAATGCCCAGGCTCAGAAGCTAGCGATTAATGGGTCAGGCTTTACCTTCAGGCTGATAACCAGTGACATACAGCCAGGGTCTCTCCTAGGACTTGAACTCTATACATCTTTAACAATTACTTGGAGGAGATGATGGATGGCAATCTTACCAAGTTTGCAGGTGGCAACAAATTGTAGGGACCACTCACAATGTTTAAGGACAGAGCTGCCATTCAGAGATATGCTGGCAAGCTGGAGGAAGGGGCCAAAAATAACCTTATGAAATACAACAGGGACAAGTATTAGGCCCTGTGTTGGGGAAAGAAGAGCCCCTTGTAACACTACAGGTTGGGGCCTGAGTGCTGGGGGATAAGGTCTTTGGAAAAGTGTCTGGGAGGCCTGGCGGACAGCAGACTGAACAGGAGACAACAGCATGCCCTGGCAGCACCAATGGCCAACAGCATCTTCAGTTATTATCAACAGGGCAATAGCCAATAGATAGAGGGAAGTGCTTATCTCTCAAAATTCAGCACTCGTTAGATGGTGTCTGGAATACTGTATTATTTTCTGGGCTCTCACCAGAAAAAAGAAAAGATGTCTAACTTCTGGAGCAATTTCATCAGAGACCACCAAGGTGGTCAGGGTCTGGAGCACTTGCCCTGTGAGGACAGGCTGAGGGAGTGAGTCTTGTTCAGACTGGGGAAGAGTTGGTTTTGGGAGATTTAGCAGCAGCCTTCCATTACCGATGAGGAGCTTATTGAGAAAACAAAGCCAGACCCTTCTCAGTGGTGCATGGCAAGCCAAAACTCGATGAAGCCAGAAAGTGAAACATGAGTGAGTCTAATTAGATAGAAGAAACTCTTTCGCTATGAGGACAGCCCAGAGAGGTTGCCCAGAGCGGCTGTGAAGTCAAAGTTTTCAAGACTGGATAAAACACTGACCAACTTGCATTTGACCTCACAGCTGACAGGTCCATCTAACCCGAATTTGCCTGTGATATCATAAGAGTTACTACTCGTCTAGAGCCAATATTTGTTTAAAAGTGCTACACCTGGATTACTAGACAACTAGCCACAGGCATATGTGGTTGTACGCAACTCTTGCTGAGCTACCAGGGCTCCACAGATGCCATGGCTCTGCCTGCAGCACATAGTGGACCAGCACAGGCTTGCTAGCAGGAAAAGGCTGCTGTGCCCTAACAGGGCAACAACAGGTGCAGTCACTTTGATGAGGTTACTGATGCTTTCTAGTCTTCCTCATGAAGTAGGGTAGCTCTTCTCCTCTCAAAGATAAATACTTAAATAGAATTGCTTGGCCCTCCCATCTAACACAGCAATCAGAAAATAGTGAATACACCTAGTGTCTATAAATGTCAATCAATAGTGTGAATACTATTCAAATTATTGTTATGACATTTGTAATAATCTCATTTGTTTGGCATTCTAAATATTGAATTTGTTGTCCTTTTAGTAAATTAATTAAGCAGCTTTGTCACTGCAACCATGATGGCAAACTTACATAGAGTCATGGTCCAAAGTTCTCAATAGGTGAGACTCATCACTGGAATGTGACCAAAGTGGATTTATCCGTTATGATTCCAGGTGAATTTTCAAATAGTCAGATAAGAGTGTCAAAGAGACATTAAAAGGTAGGTATTTTTTTATTAATTCTCTTCTTTACCATTTGCCACACAAATTATTACTCCAAAAGGGAGCTGTGTTGCAGTTAGAGGCAGCAAGGAAGGAACATTGGAGTGACCAAAGCTTCCCATCCTTGTGTTGTGCACATCCACTGAGCAAAGCCATAGAGATCAAATAGAAAACAGGTACTCAGTGAATCCTGATGCAGGATAGAGGAGTGGGGAAGAGAAAAAGGAGGCTGGCAATGTAGAAAATAACGTGACAGATTCACCGTTTTCTTCAGCTGAAGGTATTTTCAGAAATGAGATCTATCTACTGGAATTGAGTATAATGTAAATAATAAAAATTCCATCAATATATAATAATCCATTCTCCAGAACACCTTTACTTAGCTATTTCTAACTAGTACATCTGGAATAGGTGGCAAGAGCAGGTGTTGCCTTCTTATAAGATAGAACATCAGCACAGCTCAAAAGTTTCCAACGTCCTTTAAAAATCATAGTCACTAGACATGTACAGAGTAACTCAGTTCAGTTTCACTAACAGGTAAAAATTTTGTTTTTCTCCTTATCTGCTTACACATACAAGTGTCAGACTCTAGTGCACTAAGGGGCTGTTCTCACCAAAGAGGCTGTTTTGCTGTGCCACCCCACCAAAGCACTCTGTATCATGTCAGGCTTTATTGATCTGTGTGGATGTATGTTTCTAGATCAGTGGACATCTGCCACAATAGTAGCAGTGCACTCCGTAATTGCCCATTCTCAAAGAACTTGCTTTCTTCCCTGCAGAGATCTTGAAGAACAGATCCTGAAGTGATATGTATGACAACTTCCAAGGAGGTACCATTTGTCTCCTTTGCACACCAAAGATGGTACAAGTCCAACCACACACAAGTTGTTATTTTATTGTGATTTTTTTTTTTTTTTTGTTTTTTGTTTAAGCAGCAAAAAAAATATATTGATTTTGTATGTACCTAGGCAAAAATATATCTTTGGATTCCTGCATAGTTAATGGTATGTCTTTTCTCCAAGTTAATTAAGAAGTATATAAAAACATACTTGAGGTCTGTTAGGAACCAGTAGAGCTGTAGAAAATCCCATTGAGGAGTTTTGTCTCATAGCTTTAGCAATTGCATAGTTATGCAATTGTGTTTCTTTGTTTAGCATGTGCACTGCGATCTGATTAATCAGTACAGTGCTACTAAAATAGCCGTGTTTTCCACCAGTGTGATAAAACATGTTGCCTGCTACATTCATAGGGATAAATCGGTTATTTTACAAAGTCTCAAAGGGTGAAGGCTTGGGGGTTTTATTTTAATGTTTGTCACATGATCTCGCTGCATGACATCGCAAATCTCCCATCTCTGCTTTGTTGGCCTATATGCATGAATAATTTTCCCAGTGCTTGTTTGTAGCCGAGTGGGAGAAAAAGAGAATTACCGCCACACAATCTCTTGTTGTCGGTGATCAGCATTCCGATGGTCTGAGCTGGCTTACAACAGTGTAAAGACATCAGTGGCATGTGTTATAATATATTGAGCATTGTACTCCTGAAGAACGCACGAAAGAAAGAACATTGTTCTACTAGGGAGCAATTCATCGGGTTTTTCCCAGAGACTCTTGGGTCAAGTTTTTATAGGCCTATTTGATTTTCAAATTCTTTTTCCCCCTTTTTCCTCTCAGTGAGCCATAGTGTCCAAACTTGTCTACATTTACTTCCCATGTTTTGTGCATGGTAGATGTCCTTTAAAAAGAGTATCTCAAATAAGTCTTTATTCTTGTTTTGTTGGCTCTTATTCTGTGTTTTCATGAACTCTGGCCCTGGCCATGGCAACTGCAAGAAAAATGTTAACATTGATTGACAGGATTAAGAAAGCCTCCATGCCTATCCGCATTTCAAACACTTTGGGAACAATGGTGTTTGGTGTGATTGAATTAATGAGATATCGTGGACTGTCAAAAGAGCACACATACTTTACATAAACCTGATTATCTTTGCATGGCAGAAATGAAAAAAAAGGAGGGAACAGAGGTTTGGCTTTCACTCATACCTCCAAAGGAGCCATCAAAGTGTATGCCCTGGCTCAGAGAGTGATGTGCCCGCTCAACTGGCCTGCCCTCCCTTTTTCTGCACATGCTGCCTGCCTTTGCTTAGCATACATCAGCCATGGGCTTTAACAAGTCTATTCAGACCACTGGACCCAAAACAACACTCTTTTCAGAGCTCAGCACCTCTGTGCTGATTTTTTTTTTCCTGGGGATCTATTGTTTAACTTGAACTAAGCATACATTTCAACAATTAGACCTGAACTGGCTCCTACCGCCCTAGCTTAACCCCGAAGAGTGACATCAGTCATGATACAACACACATCTTGAGAGGTAAGCCACAGCTGGCGCTCACTTTTAGCAGTAGAATTACTGGAGAGAGAGGGAAGTTTTGTAGGGAATCTCTTCACACTCAAGTCTTTAGATGATATTTCTATCCTCTGGGAAATATTCCAGCAGGCACAATAATTTGAGGAATAAATACAATTAATTGAAATAGTGCTGTATTTTAACATAAGCTACTTTTTACACAAGAGGACATCATGCATTAGGAGGCTCTGAAATGAAATGCAATCCAAAAGCTGAAAGGATTCTACCTACATACATACCTGTCTATCTATCTGTCTACTTACCTGTCTCATGACCTCTCTAATCATTTTACATGGTCCTTATTACCACAGATGAGCATTGCTTCCTCAAATATATGCAGCACTGGCTTACTAAAAATTGTAAGTTTAATGAAAGTGGTATTTGATTAACTGCATAATGAATATCAGGCCTTTCTTTTTGAAGCAAGTAGTCTCTTTTTGACTGAATTAAACTCCTTAAATTTAAGAATCTAGCTGATGGTTCATACGCAATTTTTTGTCTTCTAAAAATAATTTTATTCTTTTGTGTGCTAAATCCAGTTGCACAAAATGCAGAAAAGGTTATTTATCCAAAAGGCTCTTGTTAGCAAGGCATGTCTAACAGTATCTCTAGCTTGCCTGGAGTAAAGAGATGTTGGGAAACCCTCAAAAAATTGTGCATATGAGATCATCCAGTCTGTTTCCTCAGACATACGAAGCATGGACAATTTAAATAAAGTTTAAAAAAGTGAACAAACCTTACTAGTTTCCTTGCATCTACTCAAATGTCTAGTCCCCCCCAAGATCCTCCTATAATTATATTACTTCTCACCCGGTAGGAAAATGTAGCTGTTATGTAAACATGAAATATAATAATAATTTGTTTTTTTGTTTAGGATACTTTAGTAACTCAATTATATTATACTTTAGGTCTTAATAAGTAAGCAAGATATAGCCTTTGCCTGTATAACTTCAGTAGTAATGGTGCTGAGCTGAAAATTATGGGATTCCATGTCCAGATACCATATTTCTGCCTTTCCCACTTTATGGTTTTCTTGCCTTAAACCTTGTAGCACTCCTGCAGACTTTGGTGATTCTATGTTGTGATAAATGATTAATTTTCACTAAGGATTTTGAAAAAAAACTGTAATCATACAGAAGTTTAAAATCACGTGGTGGCACGTGTTGAGCATTGCTTTGTAAATCGTTAAATAATTTATGACAAAACTCATTTTAACACGTGTGCATATTTTCTGAGGCCATGGATTAGTGACAAGCCTATCATAACAGATTAATGATTCAGGTCAAAGAAAAGGAGTAGAGCACTGTGCTGTGAAGTCACAAAACAAAATATTTCCCCCCAGAGCTTAACCAGCAGATGTCTCTGTTTCACAAACCCTGTCATGGTATCAGCTGCCATTTCCTCCTGGTTACATCTCCTGCATCCTTCTTATTAGTATAAATTCACCTTTGCAGGTCATATTTTGAAGCTTGTATAATGTCTGAATACTCAAGACGTTTGAAATTCAGATGTGCACATAATAAGCAGTAGAGAATGAGGCAGCTAGTGAGTTGGATGCTCTCTAATGATTGACTCCACATTATCAAACTTCTTTGGACTATGAGATAGGGTCACCATTGTTTGTCCCTTTTTGTCAACAGAGCACAATCAGGATTTATGGGACTTCTGTACAGCAACAGGTAGGGATGCCATCACAGCTTGCTCAAGCTTAAGCTTCTTGTTTGTTTCCCTCCATCTTCTTATCAGCACTCTGGCTAGTATGGCTTCCCCTCAGTGCCTTACATACTCATCTTGTCCTTCTGGACTCTGTCTTCTCCATTGCTATGACACAGGAGAGTCCTGAAGCAATGGGAGCTGTAGCTCTGCTGCAGGACAGCAGTTTTCCTTCTCCAGACTTAACGTCCAAAAAAGAAAATCTGTGCAAAAAGAATCTTGACAGAGAGGTGCCCTTGGGAGAAGGATGAGAGGGAAGGAACAGAAAGTGTAATGAGATAACCCTGCCATTTCTTCATGCTCTTGAGCTGCTTCCAACTTGCAGTGCCTTCTGTGGAACACCCTGCCCTGCACAGCATGGAGCAACTTCACTTTCCACAGAATGCCACTGGCCTCCTTTCTGCTCCAGGGAGGAGCAAGAAATGGCCATCCTGCCTGTTCCTCCTGCTGAGAGCTCTGCCAATGAGTTAAAGAATGTCTTCAAGTAGTTCTTTAAATTCACATGGGCAATTACATGTCTATGAGAGCAGCAACATAAAAGAAGTGACTATGAAAGATGGCAACAGCAATTTCTGCTTTTGCAGACACAGGTATTGATGGTCTTTATGCAGACTTCAGAATGTCTTTCCTGATTACTTAAAAATAAACATTCACCCTACTCTTTCATTTACTTCCAACTTTCTGAATGAATATTGCTCACTTTTCCTTCTCACTTTTAGGGAATTTGCAGTAAAATTATGCTTTTCACATATTAAGACTCTCATAATTTGAAATGTTAACACCTTTATTCTTGACATAAACAAAATGTAGGCCTTTTCCCCATCAAATAAATAACTTCTATTTGGGTAGAGCCTGAGGATTTATGTTTTATGCTGCTTTATGCTAACAAAAGTGTGCTCTGCTGTTAATGTAGGTAATCCCAGTCTACTCTTTGCCCTGTCTCACCACGCTTTTCTGCCACTTCTCATGTCAGCACTAGCACTAGCATGTGTGCATGCTCATGGTGAGCTAGATCACTTCCCCCATCTGCTTCACCTCCAGGCTAATATCAATGCAGAGGAGGCGACAGTAACACCTGGCTGGGGGTTGGATGGAGGTAGCATTTCCAGATTTCAATTGTATGTTTTAGTTAGATAAGCTTAATGCAGTGGTGAAAGTCTTTGAATGTTGCAAAAGCACATGTTTAAGGTTGTGTAATTAACAGCTATAAGAGCTGTCATTCCACCCAAGCAGAAACTCTTTCCTTTTTCTGTCATCTTTGTTCTAGCTTCTTTAGTAAAGGAAAGAATATTTTTCGTTTAGGGTTCTGGATAACAAAAGAGAGGTCCCTTTAGTACAGATGCTGTTATCTTTTTCCAAGATATAGGTGAAATTTTAATAAAAGCATGAATAGGAAGACAAACTACACAGTTTCTATGCTGGCTGAAAATTCTCAGTATTACTGTACAACAAGTTTGTGTAATAAACCACAGAAGATGCATTGGCAAGCAGCTGAGACAGCAAATAACAGAAAGATACAGAAAATATGAAGAGAAATAATGAGGACAAACACCTTCTTCCAAGTTTCTTGTGTCTGTCTTTGTTTCATATTTGTCCCGCTTTGAATCTTGCATAGCACATTAATTCTTTCATTCTCATTCACTATCATGCACACACAACCTTCTAGCAACCAACAACTTACCACCTCCTCAACCATCACTCCTGACTCAGACCTCCTTCTGGTGTAACTCAGCCAAACTCCTCTTGCACCTTGCACATAGCTCACTCTACCATAAGAGCAGGAAGGACTTCTGTCGATAGACTTCAGCCTGTGAAAACCATGCAGGCTTCTTCCACACTTATTGTTCCTGCCAGTCTTGATGTCCTGTCTGCCTTCTTCCATGAGCAGGAAACCTTTCTTTCCCTTATCCCAAAGCATATTTCTGACATATTATCCCATGTGTGAGTTTAGTTCAGGCTTAACTACAGGAAAGAGTGAGTTAATGGTAAGCTTACATTTATTGTGGTGCTGCTACCTTTGCTCTCAAGTAGATATGTCAGTATATTGTATTAATACCCAGGTGGGTGAGTAGACGCTACTGCCAGTGAGTTTGAACTGCCACCAGAAAACACCAGCAGATGCTGAGTAATGCTTTAAAATATATTCATTAAAACATGATGTCTAACATATTATAAAGCATCACTTATTTTCCTAATCCTGACAGACCCTTTAAGCCTCATCTGCAGTAATATCATGACCCAACAGCAATTCAGCAACAAAAATCCTATTTAACCCAGGGCACTGGCAATTTCATTAGGCTTTCTAGGAAAAGGCAAAGAGTGCACCTAGCAGCACAATCTTCCTGCCACTTCCCCATTTTTCTAATTACTGAATCAGTTAGTATACCTAGTGTTCTCATCCTTGAGAAATGTGATCTAAAGCACAGAAAAGAAATTCTACTCTCATGAGACTCCAACTGGAGTACTGTGATCAGCTAATGGGCCCCCACTATAAGAAGAAAATGGACCTGTTGCAGTGATTCCAGAAGGGAGTCACAAAGATGATCAGAAGGCAAGAACACTTCTCCTACAAAGACAGGATGAGACAGCTGATATTGTTCAGCCTGGAGAATAGAAGGCTCCAGCCTACCATTACCTAATGGGGACCTACAAGGAAGCTGGAGAGGAACTTTTTACGAGGGCATGTAGTGATAGGACAAGGGTTAATGGATTTAAAATGAAAGAGGGTAGATTTAGACTACATATAACAAAGGAATTCTTCATCATGAGGATGCTGAGGCACTGGAGCTGGTTGTGCAGACAACTTGCAAATGCCCCTTTTCTGGGAGTGTTAAGGCCAGGCTGGATGGGGCTTTGAGCAATCTGGTCTAATGGAAAGTGTCCCTGCCCATGGCAGGGGTTTGAAACTAGATGATCTTTAAGGTCTCTTTCAACTGAAACCATTCTATAATTCCGTTCAGAAGACTGCAAATTAAAATGGACTTAAATAACGAACACACATCTGCATATTCCAGGAGAGTGGTCATTTCTAGTTAGACCCTCCTAATGAATTTCCACATTTTCAATTTTTGAACAAACTTTGAAATAAAATTTTTAAATAAGAAATTTTGTGCTAAACCTTACTGACTCTGCATTTCTCTGCACACCTCTGCACTGAAAATAATTTTCTCTGATAACAAAGTGTGTAAAACAAATCACTAAATGTATGATACATTTCTTGATTTAGGTTATGACTTCCTGACAGTATTTCCTTCTGGTTTAAATATAACAGTCTTAATTTTAAATCTGGCAACATTTAGAGGTTAAGAGATTTCCTTTATAGTGATAGTTGCCGTTTCCTTTTCAACTTTGTTTTAAGGGGTGCATTATTTGCGCTCCAGATTCAGTATCCTTGAGAAACCGGAAATCACTTAACACATATAAAATTGTCACTAGCACTGCTGGGACAGGGGAAGCTTTGTGGTTAGTACAATGCCCTGGCAAAACATTTGACTGGAATGAAAATTTTGCAGAGATTAACACCCACAGAGCTAGCCCACTGGTAGGTTTTTGCAGGTTAATGGAAATGTGTGGCAACAGGCAGCAACATTATCTTTAGGTCTCGAAAGTATTGTCCTTAACCCTTGCTAACACCCAGGTTTCAGGCTTTTCTAGAAAAAAATAGGACAGCTAGCTCCATGGCTATTGTTAGGATTAGCCACATTCAGTTCGGGGTTTCTTCCCTTCCCACTATTGGTTCAGAACTGCCCAGCTTTTTTGACACTTATTTTGAGCATGTATCAAATGCTGTGATTTGCTGGTTGCTGCTTTTTGTCTCTTAGCTAAAGAAAAGGAAATTAACAGCAAATTGCTGGGCTGTAGAGAGCTGACCTTGGAACATTTTATTTGAAATGTAGTGCTCTATTAAATAAAGCTATGAAATGCTGAACTCAAGGTTCACGCTTTTCTGTGCTGAAAAGTCGGTGTGGTCATTGAGTTAAATTTAAAACGAGTATGAGCTTCTTGTAATCATATACAAATTTGTTGCTCTTTTCAGGTCTTTGTCAGTTTCTTTGTATATTAAACCACAGAGACTTTAGTCTTTAGTAGATTGAAAATGGAGCTGGGAAGGGGTTAAGGATCTTCGTTGACTGCAATTTCTCAATCAGGCTCAGGAAGCCTCAGGTCAACTTTGCTCATAAAACTCTGCACAAATATTTCTTTTGCCATCAGAGGAATTCTAATTCCACACACAGACCAGTGCCACTCAGATTATTACACATTATTAAAAATTAATTTTAAAAAAGGTTTGGTTCCTGTAATCTCCTATAGAACTGAGAATCCAAGGTTTGGAAAAAATGTCTCCCATAATAATAAAATAGATACTAAATATAGTTCTTTTTCCTGGTCTTCTTACTTTTTTTGTTATCCCTCAGTTTTGAAATCTTGGCTTTTTTTCCACCTTGCATGGTACAACTGAAGATTTTACCTCTAGCTGCAAGACCATCCTTATGAAAAAAAAAAAATCATATGGAACTTAACAGAGATAAAAACCTGCTACAGAGACTAATAGGTTTCCACAGAAATTACTCTAAAAACCATATAATTTAATAGAAACTTCAATAGAAAATGTGAAAAATCACTCCCTTCTGTGGGAAAACATGTTAGAAGGTGGGCTCAAGAGAAAAACACTGTCACAAGGAGACTGTTATATTGTGTGGCTATAGGGCTGGAGTTGCCTGTACACCACAGAATCGGCCTGTAACCAAAATTATCTGGATCAATTTATCAGCTGGCAGGGAAATCACCTTATGTTCTGCTTGTCCAAGGCACCAGGTCTCCATGAGAGAGATACCAAAGTGTGGCCAGCAGGTTGAGGGAGGTTATCCTCCCCCTCCACTCTGTTCTAGTGAGACCTTGTCTGGAGTACTGTGTCTGGTTCTGGGCTCTCCAATTCAAGAAAGACAAGGTACTACTAGAGACAGTACAGCAGAGAGCTACGAAGATGATTAGGGGACTGGAGAATCTTTCTTATGAGTAAATGTTGAGATAGCTGGGCCTGTTTAGCCTGGAAAAGAGCAGACTGTTATCAATACTTATAAATATCTTGAGCATTGGTGTCAAGAGGATGAGGCAAGAATCTTTGAAATGGTGCCTAGTGACAGGATAAAGGGAAGTGGGCACAAACAGAAATACAGGAACTTCCATCTGAATATGAGGAGAAACTTCTTTACTTTGAGGGTGCCAGAGCACTGGAAAAGGCTGTCCAGTGAGGTTGTGGAGTCTCCTTCTCTGGAGATACTCAAAGCCCACCCGGACATGTTCCTATGCAACCTCCTCTAGGTGAACCTGCTTCAGCAGGGAGGTTGGACTAGGTGATCTCCAGAACTCTCTTCCAACCCCAACCATTGTGTGATTCTGTGATTCTGTAAAAAGAAGTTGGTCCTTCCCCCACACCCAGGTGCAAATTTTCTTTCATCTCTGCTCAGAACTGAGCTGACCATCTGAAAAATGCCATATGCCCACACAGAGTGATGGCAGAAGAGCTTGTTACATTTCTGTGTTGGCATTATACCCTGTGTGCAGCTGGGAGAAGTTTTGGGATGCTCAGCTTGGGAGTAGGGAAACATGCAGAAGGTAGGGTGCCTGCAGAGGGAGGATTAGGAGACCAGGAGGAGTGGGGAAAACAGTGGGGAGGACACCGTGCAATGTGACATAGAACTGTAGCCGTACTCCAGACTAGAGTGGCCACAGGTGGGTTATCCTCATGGGAGAGAGTGTGTGGGGGAAGTTGTGCTACTCAGAAAACTACTGCCAACTGATAAACTAGAGAAAAAAAAGAAGCTGTAGGTGAGAGGCAGGAGATTTCTTCTTCAGATATTTTTTTGCCATTGTGTTATCCTCTGACTCTGCTTGGATCATGTCTATTTTCAGAGTTACCTTGTTCTAATTTGTGTTTTGATAAAACCTAGCCCTTTGGGGTATTTGTGTTCTTGCATCAAAGAAGGGATAGTACGGTTCTACTTCACAACTCTGGAGAATTTGGGATCTCAAATACAACTGAGTAGGCATAAGCTTCTAAGTATACCTACTGCTGGTTCCAGCCTGGCAACTACCCATGTGCATACATATGCTGGTCACAAACTAAGAATCATTTAAGAGAGACATGCTTTTAATTGAACTATGCCACTTGCTTTTTTTCTGTCAATAAAAAGTTTACAGTTCTCACTTATTCCACAGAAATCTTGTGTGTGTGGGAAAGAGCAGTTAAAGATCATGATAGATATGGCATGCACCTTGTTATGCCTTAAAGAGATGGTTTTGCAACTTCTGTCAGGGAAGAAGAAATAAGTGCTGCAAAGGCAGGACAGTATCTGTTCCTTGACGCCTACCTATTCTTTGCAAAATGAAGGCACCAACGTTTGAGATAAAGGCACTCAGCAACGACAACCAGCTAGAGGGAAATCACAAATCGCCAGCTACCCCTAGAGGACCAACCTGCTAACTTCTGGGACCATGGACTCATTTCTGGGTCCACCAACTCATTTCTGGAACAATCTCCTTAATTATGATGAGGAGCAAGCTGAAGGAGGAGATGAAGTGCCCTCTCCTGTCTTGCATGCAAATGAACAGAAGTATAACAAACTTCCCACTGGGGATACTAATTGCATTGTGTTACATGGCATTGTGTGACACCCATCACCCTGAGAACCACAGAGGTCATCGCTGGATTGACCGACCTTTGGAGTGGTGAAATATGCTTATCTTCTTATATCTCTTTCTCTTTTTCTTTCTTCTCTCTCTGTTTCTGACTTCACCCTGGACACCTAAGGGTGATGTCATAAGTCTTGTTAAGTTTTATGATGTAGTTACAAACTTTCCCCAAGTCATTATTTGCTGTAATTCCACTGAGTTTTTAGTAAATTTGTGATTTAACTGAACCTTTGGAGTAACTGTTGTTAGCCCCAGTATTTAAGCCCAGAGTATTTAAAAGTTAACCTTGTCCTCACCCCACTTAGTGGGACAGGACAAACACTGATTTAGTATATCAACAATCAGGTAGAAGTCCTCTGCCCCCCAGAAAGGCTGTTCATTTGTTTATTTGTACAGGTTAATAACCTTATTAAACATAAATACAAAAAATATTCTTTATTAATAGTGCCAGAGATTTCTCTTAATAAAGGTAATATATACTTATACATTTATCCAATGTCAACTTTTTGAACAAACATTTTTCTGCTGGCTTACCTGACACATGTAAAGGAATAATATATAATAATAAAAGTAGCTTATGCTAAAACGTTCTGAGAGCAATTTCTTAGAACAATGCATCATAGCAGTGGTCTCAGCCTTACAGAAAGCTATTCCTACAGCAGAATATAACAAAAATATTGAGGTGAAACATTTCTCATTTCTTTATATTTCATAGAATCATAGAATCATTCCATTTGGAAAAGATCCTCAAGATTATCATGTCCAGCCATAACCTAACTCCAGGACTAAACCATGTCTCTTAGTACCTTGTCTATATGCCTTTTAAACACCTTCAGGGATGGTGACTCCACCACATCCCTGGGCAGTCTGCTGCACTGCTTCACAACCCTTTCCATGAAGAATTTTTTCCTAGTATCCAATCTGAACCTTCCCTGGTGCAACTGAGGCTATTTCCTCTGGTCCTGTCACTTGCTATTTGGCAGAAGAGACCAACACCCTCCATGCTACAACCTCCTTTCAGGTAGTTGTAGACAGTGATAAGGTCTCTTCTCAGCCTCTTTCTTCAGACTAAACAGCCCCAGTTCCCTCAGCTGCTCCTCATCAGACTTGTGCTATAGACCCCCCACCAACCTCATTGCCCTTCTCTGAACCTGCTCCAGGTCCTCAATATCTTTCCTATAATGAGGGGTCCAAAGCCGAACACAGTATTCCAGGTGGGGCCTCACCAGTGCTGAGTACAATGGAACGATCACTTCCCTAGGCCTGCTAGCTACACTATTCTTGATACATTACTATTCTTCATAGCAAATTCTGATAATTGTGTTAGTTTGGGTGCTCATCAGAGCAACTTGCACTGGAGACAAATCTGGAATAATCTGGTGCTTTCCCAGAAAGTGCCAAGGCACATGCAAGCAAATTAAATATACATCACTCAAAATTGCACAAACGTGACTACCTGTTGACCACTTGTTTACATGATCATTTACAACCTTCGGTACTTTTCAAAAAGGTCAATGTCTGAAAGATGTTCACAGAAAACCCAAGTTCCAAAGCATCTAATGGAGTTTGTGCCTGAATAACCACCTGCATAGTAATCAGCAGCTTAAGTAGATTTTCATGTGTCAGGGTGTATACTTATCTGTTGGACTTTTCATTTTGTATGCAAAAAGTACTATGAAACAGGTCCTGTGTGGTTTCAAAAGGCAGAAGAAAGGGTTAGAGACACCATAGGTCATATCAGGTATGTTGATGATTAAACAATTCTTTGCTGCAGTTTCTGATGCAATGCACTGAACTCTGTAGCTTTAAATCGGGTGAGGAAATGAGATAACCTCGAAATGAAGCAAACCTATAAAGTATGAAGGCTGTGTCATCTAATCGAAACAGGATAATGACCTAAAATAATGGTCAGATTGCAGAAGCAGCAGATTAATTCAAATTGAGTGTGTTCAACAAAAAGGATATTTTGAAGGAATTGTGAATAAAATTAGAATTAATCCCTCAAATATTAATTCACAAAATCCTTAGAAAAGAATGGAATCTAAGAATATACAAAAGTTTGTTGTAAAATGTAATTCTTCCACAGTCTGTTGTTCTGAGAGTAAAAATGATGAAAAATGCTGCTTAGAAAGATACTATGGGGGACTTTACAAAATAGTGATAGTGAAAACCTCCATATTTCCTGTATCAAAAATAAGACAATATCTATGTTCCCAAGATAGGACTACAGCACAAACATATGCACTTTGATCATATCAAACATAGGGATGGAAAAGACCTTGAAATAGTTAGTGCGTATGAAAGGGATCATAACGGACCACCCTTGCAGAGGATGACTGATGAGAAGGTGGTGTGTGACAGACGATCGGAAGTTAGTTACTTACATAGAACTCAAACAACAAATGCACTGAAGAGGCTTCCAAATATTGCATTAATATGTTGCTAATATTTACTAGGATTTTACCTTAAGGGAGAATGAATGTCTCCTATAACTCATTTAGGTCACTTCTGGTATTATTCTGAATTTCTAACTGATTAGAAGTCTTGTTGCACACAGAACCTTTCCAGACCATAGGGGATAAAAGCCAGTTGTCTCTAGACATATACATGTAAAATGGAAATGTATGTAAGATGATTTGATACGATATTCCCAGGTATTTTGAAGTCTCAAGATATAAAAGGTGATCACAGGCTCAGAGAAGAGAACAAATATTCAAGCAGACATGAAAGGGACCATATTCCTAACCAATAATTTGAAGTATCAGATGAAAATACATATGGTCTCAACGCTATTATTTGCTGCAACATTTTTCAGAGGATATTTTGTCATTCTGGATAACTTGTTTATAGGAATAAACTTTTATTGTTACTAGCAACACCAGCTACAGAGAAAGGATACATCACGACAGCATCTCTTCCTGTCCTATGCAGGTAGGAGGGTCATGCAGTAGAGGTAATATAGCTTATGATGTACACATAGCAAGCACAAAGAATAAAATACAAAGGTCTGGAGAATAATTGTGATTAAAGGGGCACAACTACTGTATTTAATTAAGTTTCAGTGGAAAAAAAGTTGGTCCTTTCTGAACAATGTTTTTGACACAGTAGATTTGCTTGTGTTAAAGGGCCAAATAGCTGCAGTCTGAACAAAAATCTCTTTTGAAGGAACTGCAAAAAAAAGCACTTGCTTTGTCTTGCTAAATGAAAACAAATGTGTTCTATTTTGCATAAGTATTGTATCAGAACCAAGTACTGCTCCTGTCTCTACACTGGGAATTTCCCATCACATTTGCTTTCTGTTCCTAAGAAATTTGTTTGTTTGTTTGTTTGCTTTTTCCCCCACTCCTCCTTTCTTCTCCTTATTTCCTCCTCCACCTCCCCTGAAATTTTCTTGTTCATTGGAATGATTTGTTTTTAATTTGCTCTTATTCTCTTTAGAGAAAGACAGGCTTGCAGAGCAATTTTATTACGTATTGAACTTGCTGCTGCTTTCACTAATATTTTCTAAAGTTTATCTGAACTAGATATGTAATTTGCAATTAAAATTGGCTATCAATGACTTAATAGTAAAATTAGAACTGAAGATCCAAACAAACAAAACCTTTTAAGATCATTTTTCAGAGGAAACTATATCAACATAGTTTGTGTGAAATAATAGAGGAACTGTATTCAGGAAGCACAGATATGTAGCTGCTAACAGTAATATTTATCACTATTCAATGCATTTCTGCATGTAAAATGGATGATACTTGTTTCAGAAGTGATTTCATAACTATATGCTTGTATATTTATACTCAAAAATATGCAGGAGGAGTAGCAAAATAAACATTTGAACATAATTTTTTCTCAGCTAGCAGTGGTTGTTTTGTATTTTATTCCTTGTTTTATTGTGCGGGGAGAAGGCATAACATTTTAAAATGTGAAACTACAGAGCTGTATTTAATGCTCAAAGTCAACTATCTTTCCCTTAGAGGATAAGAAAATTCATTAAAATTTCTATGTATTTTTCTCTCCTCTTTTTCTCACTTTAAATTGTTTTTCATTTATCTCCTAAAGAAATCATGCTTGTATTGACTTTTTTTCAGGCTATGCTGCTTTTTATAAAAGCCACCTAGTGCAGTAGGATATTTTAATTAGAAGACCATATAAAAAAGGCAGATCCTTAGCTTGAGTAAGTTATGCTAGTATCATTGACTTCTATGACTCTCTGGAAATTTTCTCCAGCTGATGTCCTCCATGTTCCAAATTTCAAACATTCAGTGAGTGTTCAGTATGCTTTTTCTTCTGTAGGTCACTAAATTACAATGAATATTGTTGTTGTTGTTACTTTTATTCCGTGGATCTACTGTCATTGTCTCCTATATGGAAAGTCCTTTAAAGTATGTTTCTTCCCACTGACTGTGACTGCAGCCAACAATATCTAGCTCTGAAATACTCAAATGAATCTCACACAGGGAGTCTGACAGGCCTGGAAGGCCTGAAAGGTGCTGCCTCATTGGGAATGTCATTGTGCAAAGTCCCTGCTGTGACCTCCTGTAGAGTACACTGCAAATTTTGGTAGCTGATGAAGAAAAAAGAATGCAAACTAACGTGTGGAAAGAGGATATTCTGGAATGACCAAGAATATGAAGTTGTTTTACAATGGGAGAATGAAAGAGCTTAGTTTGCTTACCATCAAAGAAGAAATAAAATTGCTCTTTGTAAACACTTTGTAGTAATAAACACCAGAGAGATAGAAAAACTGAAGGACAAACTTGAAGGAAGATAAAATGGGTGTCTCTGAGATATTTAAGCTAGGAAGTAGGTCTATAGATATCAGAAGAGCAAAGTTTTGGAACAGCCTTACTATTGGAAAAAAAGGCGGAAGGAGACCAAACTGCTTTTGAGTGTAGGAAAATTTAAAAATGGAATTATAAAGATGTAGTTGCCTGGAATGGTAGGGGATGGTGAGGTTTTAGGCTATTGATATGTTCTTAGGAGTGGCAGTATACAATATATTGCCAAACAAGCATACCACAAGTTTCTAATATTTTATATCTCATCCTGGAGATTGACAAAGAATATAAAAAAAATGAAAATATTTCCTCAAATAGGAAGTAAATTTTTGTTCTACATATTTTCTATCTGCTATCAGTACTGTATCTGCAAAATCCTGGATAGCAAATTTATTGTATATTCTAAATGATATATGTAAAATGCTTTGTAATCATTCATTGGGTGTCAAGAAACCAGAGGAATGGTCACATCACTTTTCTGCTTGACTTTTACCCATTGATCATTGCTAGGGTGTTCTGAAACAAAGTTAATCTTATGCTCACATTCCTTCCATTATTAATATATTTATTTAGTTTTTCTACCTTTCCTTCTTTTTAGTCTCAGTCCTATTCTTTCCATATACTGTCCCTGTTTCTTTTCTATTATCTTATTATTGGTATGTCTGAAGTATCTCTTGTTGTTTGTTTTAATTTCTTAATTTAATTCTAGTGCAATTCAGTTGCAGACCTTAGACCTAGAGCCTAAAAGTCAGGCTGACTTTCAGTAACTCTCATTTGCTCCCTTTCCATAAACAAATTAAATCTAGGCTCTTATGGAAGACCTTGCATAAACCTTACACATATTTTACAATTACTTTCCAATGTGATTGTCTCTCAAACTTAATGAAACCGTCAAATCAACTTGCTGATATCAGTGATACGACAGTATATTCAGAAGGAAAATTCGCATATAAAAATATAGAAGAAACACGAAAGATTCCTTCAGCTTCTGGCACTGTTGTCACAGCAATATCTGAGAAGTGTATCTTGTATCTTCTGAAATCTCAGTGATGCTTTCTCAGCTCTTGGTGTACTGCAACATTTGCCTACCTTGTAGCATGCACATTACCATCTGAATTACAGGATGAAACAGAAAAGCTTACTGCCAGATGGAATTGTAAAGATGGAAACAAGAATAAAAAATACAGTTATTGCTAATGTGCTTTTCAGAATTATATTGTGAAGTTTGCAATACTAAAACTTTACACTGAAAGGTTTGAAAAGAAGTGGAGACCTTTTTATTTGCATTTTTTTTTTCCTTTATGGGGTAGGAAATTCAGGTAATGCCACTGAATTCAGTGAAAATGTCTCCAGATCTATGGATAGAAGTAAGAACAAAATCTGTGTCTCTGAAAAACATCATTCTATTGATGTATTTGTGGCTCAGCTATAGAATTCTTATGGAGGTTGGGGAAAGCCTATCTTTTTGCCTGTAAACCAATAGAATATTAAAGTCAGATTGCATCAATGTTCTACCTTGCATTTAGATGTTGCAACCCTTTGCACCTACCTATCAGTGTATACAAAATATACACTTTATTAATGAATGTCTATGCAAAATGGTCTCCAGTGTCTATTAAATGATCCAGCTGTAAAACAATAATACTAATAATAAATATGAAAATGCCATTGGTGGATTAACGAGTCTCTTTTTTTTGGATGGTAAGTATCAAGGAAAAAGAATATAGATTTCACTCTAATACTACTGAAATTATTTCACAATACGTTGTGTGGCCCCAAATATTATAAAATAATGCAAGGCAAATAGTGCCACATATTTTTAAAATATATTTTTCTTTCATCATTTTTCATGTAGAACCTACATGAAGAATGGAAATAACACAAAACCACAATTTAAGATTTTATTCTATATAAGAAGGCAGAAATCGAGGCAGGAAAGTGACAGGATTAAAGTAGAAATAAATGTAAAAATAAAATGTTTCCATTTGAAGATTGTTCATTTAAGGAAAAAGACGTTAATATTTTCAGTTAAACAGTTCTTTGTACCCAGAGTGTCTTTCTGTCACTCAAAGAATGCTTGCTAGTAACAATTTCTTGTTGGTAAACGTTAAACATCTTTTATTTTTGATCTTAAAAGTTTAATTCTTCTATATTAATCCTACTCTTAATCAGAGAGATTTACGAGGACTTAAGAAGGACACATGTACACACACAGCAGGGAACAGACAAGAATGGAAAAAAAAAAGATGATGCCTCTTATTTATGGTTAAGCTTTGGAAAGATATAACTAATTCAGAACCCAGACTATTCAGGATTCAAGGGATAGCAGCTTTCTTTTCCTATCAGTGCAGATTTTAGCCCTGGACTCTTAGAAGGTAATTTGTTTTTTTGACAGAAATTCTGGAGACTTCACTTCTCTTCAAAGGCCTCCCATACCAATTAAAAGCTAGCTGCATATCACTCTGGCATCTCATGAAGGAAGCTCTTTGTTTCTTCAGCATGGTAGGTGCTTCAACCCTAGGAAACTACGAGTCTGTGCAGTTTAACATTAAGAAGCATTAAAAATATGAGGGAAAAAGACAACAGATTGATGCATGTAAGCAAATGCAATGTTACAGTCCTCTGTCAGGAAATGAGGCTTTTCATCAGACAATGTTTCCATGACATGGACGTGTGTTGATTTGAGTTACAGTGAAAGCATTGAAAAAAAACCCTTTTTTAATTTGCTTTTCAACAAATTGGTTGGTTGTGTAATATAATGTTTTGTTTTATGGGTCAGTGGTTGGTTTTAACATAATCAGTATACCTAGCTCACTTGCCCAGGCTGTGGCCAAACTTAACTGGCAGTGGCCAGTCTTAGGGGCCAGGATAAATGTGTAAAAGCATAATTTAATGATACTTCCTGCAGAAACTTTCCCATCTTCTTGTGATTTGTGGTTTAGAGTTTTCTGAGAAAGAGATCTTGAGGGAGTTGTCTTCCATGAAATTTGCTCAGATGTCTCTTGAAATCACATGAAATTCCAACATCTGTAGCACCCTGAGTCAATGAACAATACTGGTTTCTGTGTGGAAAAATACCTCCATTTGTTTGTTTTCCATTGTCTAGTCATATTTATGTCACCTAGATATTGTATTAGGAGAAACAATGAATGGATATTCTGTTTTTATCTTCTGCGAGGCACACATGGATTTTATGGACCTGTATTATTCTCCCATTCTACCCTAGCATCTCTTTCCAAGGCTTACCAGTCCTTTCTTTTAGTTATTCTTTAAAGGGAAAAATATTTCTTACTTTTGATCACCCACATTAGCCTACTCCTTGAGTTTCCTAGTATCTGGCTTTGAATATTTTTTTGAGAAGGTGACAGACCAGTATTCAACATGTAGAATATGATTTTATAAGTATCATAATTATATTTGTTTTGTTTTGTTTGTTGATCTTTGCTCTTCTACTGAAATACAGTGGCAGGTGTATTCTGCTTTAGCTTAGAAGTCAACAGATTTTTTTTCCTGCAATTTAATTAGCAAGTGGAATGGTGCTCCTTTTGCTTTCCTTGGATATATACTGAATGTGTTAGCATAGATTCTGTTTGTTCTACTGTACATTTCTTAGAGGGCAGAAGAAGAGATTCCAAAGCATTAAAAAGACTCTCATCAGTCTGTGGAAAATTGCATGACACAGCATTGTGGTGCAGTTCTCCAACCAGGGACTCCTCAGTAGTTCATGTAGAGCAGAAGTCTTTCTCTTTATATACTCACCCTGCTTTAATATATGCTGTCTCTACTGGGAGCAGTCAGATGTGGCTACTCCTCTCCAAATGCCTGTAGTTGTTTTTCTTAACCTGAACAACACAGGAGCAAAGTGCAGTCTTTCCATTTCTGTAGGGATATCTACCTCAGGATTGGCAGTGGCAGCTGAAGGGTTAATTCCCAAAGGACAGAGAAAAAGCAAACAGTCTGGGTGCTGGTTTGTAAAACGAATTTTCAATGTGTAGCCCACAGACTATCATTGATTGCGGTAAATAAATAAAACCACTCCTGACTTTTATTGTTGTAGGGAGTAATTATAATTCACAGGGCCAGACCCTTTGTGCCACAGAATGCTTCATTTGTGGTTTGCATGAGCAGATACATTAACTTCTGTAAGCTCTTTTCATTAGAACGCTATTACTCATTGAGGACTGATCAATATATCATCTATACAACATCTTGAATGTGGATGTCTGGACCCATTGTGGGCTTGCTGATAATGACTTCTTTATTCAAGCCAGCTTGTAGGAACAAGGAGATAAAGAAAAGGGAAGAGAATTATAGCATATGCTCATGAAAGTATTCTAAAGGTTATAAACAGAAAGCAGGAGTAAAGCTACAGGGTAGAGAAAGAGATCATATAGAAAAAAAAACGAGTGGAAAGGAACTGAAAGTTGAAAAGGAAAAAAGGTTAGAGTTTCACTGTATTTCTTTTTCTGACATTATGCAAAACAAGCTAAGTTTTAATAAACCTTCTTTGAAACTGGTCCTCCCCTTTGGGATTATATTGCCCTTTAGGTTTTCATATCCTAATGCTCTGCTCATCTTGTGAGCCATTTAAGTATTCCCAATGAAAGCAGAGCACCATTTTCCTTCCCTCTTGCAATCTTTTATTTATCTTTTATTCTTCTCCATTCTCACCTCCCTCTTGCTGCTCCAAATAAACTCTCTGGGGCTCGAAGGTTTTATTTCTTCCATTAACTTTTGATTGCTTACTGTATTCATCCTTTTCTTCTGTTTCTTATGCCTTTAAACAAATTTTGTGTCATTTTATTGGAACTTCAATGCATGGTGTGACAAATTACAGCTTGATTCAGGCTCACTGCCTTCCCCATATCTGGAGTGCATTTTGGAAAATGGTAACAAATAGAACATTATATACACACAAAACACTTAATTCATTTATTCCAGCTTTTTCCTTACTGCTCTACTTTGGCTTCTGTTTTGCTGATGACAAAAGAAACGAAGAGTTACAGTATATTCTGTAGACCTGAGGAGAGATGTCATGCAATTAAAGGAAATCCAGGAAGGGTTAGAATTGTTTAAAGGATCAGGAAAAAAAAAATAGGAAAGAATGCATAACAAGAGAGCCATTGCATGCTTCAACCTTAGAGTGAGAACTGCTTTTATTTTTTTTTGCTTTTTTTTTCTTTTTTTTTCTGAGAGAAAACAAAACCAGATTCCTCATAAAACAGGTGTTCATCAACTAAGTATTTTAAGTGCAATGACAACAAAAAGAGTGTGAATAAACAGATTTTAATGGCACATGAAGTTAAGTACCTGCATAATGCATACATCAAAACGAAAATCTAATGAGTTTATTCCAATTGATTCGGCAGTTCAGGAGGACTTTACAGAGGAGAAGAGCACTTTCAGTAACAGAAGGGCAACATCTGGAGAGTCAATAAGAAAACCAGGTAATAAGGTAGCACACATCAGTTTTCTAAAGCTGACTGAAAATAAAAAGTTAAAGATCTTTAGTCACAGTCTGAAGGTGTTAAACTGCCCAGTTCATGGAAATTAGGGGTTGGATGTCCTCACCACAGAAGAAGATAGATGAACAGCATTGCAGGCTACTATCAGAATCATTGAAATATTGCCTAGTATTCATTCATAACAGTAGCATACATGACCAGAAAACCTCTTTTTTTTTTTTGTTTTTAATATGTGAAACAGGTACAGACAATTTCTAATAAACTGAACTGTGTCTAGATTAAACTATTGGAAATCTGCATGTTTGTTTTGATCAAATGAAGCAAAAGGAAAGATCTGACATTTCAGAAACGAAAGGTGTTCAAAGGAAAGAAAAATAAAATTGTCTGTGGAAAGAAAAGCTATAATCAGAAAAAGGGTTAGCACTCAAGTTCTAGCTAGCAACCACTGTAAATGGCTGGGCAGACTTGGATAATCTCTGCCCACATGTTATCAGACCACAGACACACAGTAAGTCAGTAGTCACTTCATCTAGAAAAGGCTCTGCAGCACATGTACTGGTGCAAGACTCATGAAGTCAAATTTATAGTTCAGAGTTTGCTGCTCAGGGTTCATAAAGAGTGTGTGCAGAGAATTAAAGCACAGCTCTAGCACACACTAAAGCACACCCTACACTCGCTGCTCTCTAGATGGTTTGCTTTGGTGCTACTATGTCTCTCTTCAACTTGCTGTTATTCTTGCATGCCTGTCCTGTGCTAAAAAAGGCAGAACATGTGATTTTCCTTCAGCTTATTGGGTTTGGATGTTTCACATATCTTCTGTAACGTGTCAGTCCTCCTAAGGGTCAAACATGGAGGTGTTTCAGACTGCTTTATGTACAACGTGCCTTCTAGACTCCTGCCAGACCTTTCACACCTCTCAATCCTTTCTTAATAATACTAATACAGCTATTGCAGCCTTTTCTTCCACTGTGCTTGTATGAAGGAATTCTCCTCCCCTGTGGGCTTCTCCTAGGGATTTTTTCCTGGTGGGTTGTTCTGGCAGTATTATGTAAAGAAGTCCCAGGCCCAAGTGGGGTAATCCATTACAGGTGCTTCATTGAGCCTAGAAGTGTTTGGGCTTCCTAATGTGTAACAGGACTTGCTTTAAATCTCTGTGGAGGTGTTCTACCCTGTCTTGTGTTTGGGAACCAGAATGTCTCCTCATCTGCCCTACAGAGGCAGCAGCCGTACTGAGCAATCAGTCCCTAGCATTTGGCCAGTCCCAACACCATTTTACTACACCATCCCTGAGAAGCAAAACAGCTAAAATCCCTGCCCTGTGGTGAGCATCCTTTGATAAGTGTATTTCTTATTGCTGTAAAGCTTTGTTTAACTTCAGTAAGTCCTGAATAGATTCCACAATCTAAGAGCTGTAATTAGCTTCTTTGCATATCCTGTGCTCAATCTGGCACAAAGGAGAAATTCAAACCTCTTATCTTTGTCTTCTCTCCCTTTGGCTAGTTTCAGTGCCTTCCTGTTCCTTATTCCTTATCACAATATGACAAACATATTTCTTTACAGACTGCCTAGCTTTTGGAGCAGCTTAAACTTCTCTGCCGCATAAGCTTCCCTTTCCCTTATTTGTACAGATGGAAATTAAATAAACTTGGCAAAAAGATAAATATTTTATGTTCCGTACCCTTTTTTTTTGTGTCACCCAGGTGTGTCAATGCTTTAGTCACTATCTTTACACATTTTTTTTTTTTTCTGCTAAGTTCAATGCAGGCTCTGTTTTGCATAAAGTTCTTCCAGGTGATGTAGGGGGAAGTTCATACTAGAGGTACTATGTAAAATAAATTGTATTCCAATATACTGAAAAAATACATTTAGATCTTTTGCTAAAAGAAGAAGTGTAAAACAGTGATAAAAAAAGTACTAAAGAGCAGTTATTGATGGTTTAGTCACAGAATCGTGGTTCTACAGAGACCTATGCTGAGTCCAATTTTATTCGGTACATTAATTAATGGATTGGTTTCAAAAAAGGGAATAAGCTCCTTACATAAAAAATATTTAGCTGATGGACTGTGAATAAGTTTAAAGATAAGCATAAAATTCAGAAAAATCTGAGCAAATTGAAAAATGTAATATGAAACCCTGCTAGTTTCCAGGTAGGAAGGTTTTATATCTAGATGGGTGTCATCAGCTGTTCAAGCTCCTAACACAGAGTAGATGTCTTTTTTTTGTAGAAAATGCTCCAAGCGACTCTGAAACTATAGCACAATGGAACAGGATCATGGGACTCCAAGCAGCACACTAAGAGAAGGCAAACAGCGTTATAACTCCAAGATGCATGAAGTGATGTTTTACTTTGGGAAAATGAAAGGTCGTGAGCCTTGTGATCATTTCTGGATGCTACACAGAAAGAAGCTGAAAGTCAATTACAGTAAGTAGAAAGGACAAAGACAAGAATGATGAGGTGAGAAAACAAGCTGAAAAAGGAAGGCTGATGTAATCTGGGTTATTTAAGATTAAGAAGAGAAGACGGAAGAAACATAATAATAAGGTGAGGTATGCAAAAGACTGCTGTAAAGAGAAGTGGACAAATTGCTGTCCAGCTGGATGAGACAAAAGCAAATGGGTTTATACTGCAGTAAGAAAGATCCAGAACATCATCCCTGTTTTCTGGCATCACAATAAGGAAGACTGAGAAAAGATTTGGTGTAGGTTATGGTCTCTACATGGATCTGTATAAAAGCTGGATCTTGAGCAGATCTTCTATTCCAGTCTCTGCACTGAGACGATCAATCCCATCAATGTTGTTGCCACAGCTATTTGTCTAACCTGTCCTGGGAGATCTCCCTATATTCCCAGGTTGTCTATTCTAGGTCTTCATTATACTTCCCTTTAGGTGCCATTCTTAATGTCTTGCCTTTATCAGTGATGAAAAAAAGAAGAAACTTTATGTATCTTGCAAGCAACAATCCCTATCTACTCCAACAAAATACCATCCTTTTTCCTTACATGGGGCTCCTTAAAACAAATTAGATAGCTACAGTAGATACTGACATGGATACAGAGATGACCAGTAAGGTGCCTGCTTAAGGTTCTTCCAGCCCACTTCTTTGGCTTTCTGAATTTGCCAACAATACTGGATAATGGTAAAAGAGGGCAAGTTGCTCTTGTACTAAGGAAAGAGGTGCACAGGACTCCAAAGATGGTTTTGAATCTCAGATTACTGAAGCTAAATTATTTTCAGATTTCCTATGGATTTCAGCTGGCAAGTATTTATGCAGAATCCTGGGTGTGTTTGGACAGCCTGTGTGGAATTGCGAGCTCTTTTGAGAAACGTGTTCCTGGGTTCTCCCAGTTGTCTCTACAAAAGCTGTAAGCATATCCTTGGATTCCAGTATTGTGATGTACCTGTTGGAGAATTTTGGTATCAAGGTACTGTAATCCAAAAAGCTGTCTTGGCCATCCAGAACCTGCTCTGCCTGTTGTGACTTTCAGGATGAGAACTGTACTCCCTGTGAAATTTTTGTATATTAAATGTGGAAGAAATTTCACATGAAACATTCTTCTATGTGATTTAAAAAAAAAAAATTAAAAATGTACTAACTTTACTTGTCTTTAACTTCTTTGTGAGTGTCCTGTGAGTCCCAAGGCCATGTTTTTTAGAGAAATTACATTATCTGAAATGATCTGTCGGTATGCTTATTGAACCATACGAGTGAATCTGCAATACTTGCATGTCCTGAGGGCCTGATGAGGTTGACTGTTTGATACTCTTCCACTCAGGGACACTCTCATCCTGGTGAGCAGCTATATGTATATCAAATTTTATCTTCCAATCAATATTTGGAGTATATGAAGCATGCATTCGTGTGTTTATTAAGGACCCTTATGACTATGTGAGAACACGTCCTAAAAGACCACGTGGAATGTGAAAGGAAGAAGAGTCATGCACGTCTGTTGATCCTGCCAAACATGTAATTTGAGATTGCTATGGTGGAGACTTTTTTCTGGTTAAGCTCCAGTTTTTGTTGGGTGTAGTTTATGAAATATGTATAGTGTATGGGTATATTTCAGCATAAAAACTGGAACAATTTATGCTCATGTGTAACTTTCCTCACTTTGTTCATAGAAATCTTTGATGACTGCTCAGATGGATAAAGGATGTGCCCAAGTGCTTGAGGTATTAAAGCCTCAGTTATTATCATTCTTTGGAAAATGAAACAAGGCCACAAAGAGGTCTTATATAAATTAAAAATGAAGCAAAATGAAAACATAAATAAGTCAGGAAAAATAATTAGCTGACATACGTTAATTTTTTAAAAAATACTTGTTTGTGGAATAAAGTGTAATTAAGCCCTTAGTGAGCATATGGTATGCAAATATTAATGCAGTTTATTAGTTTGTATTCAGCAGAATATTTGGGCAGGTCATTCACACATACATATAAAAGCAAGCTGAAAACTAGAATGTGAGAATGAGAATGGTATAGGAATGATGAATGTTCATTCTACTAATATTTTTGGTTTTGGAGGAATCAAAAAAAAATAACCTCTGTAAGGGACACAAACCAATTTAATTTTCTAATGAGGGTGTAGGCCTCAGATGAGGGAAGGGTGAAACTAGCTGTGTTAAGCTAATTAAACCTACTCTCTTTTTTCATAATTTTCTAACACCAAGTCCTGAATTAGTTGTAACCACTTGTAACAGTTCTGGCTCCAGTTTTCCATACTGTGTACACCCAGTCATGCTGGAACAGCTTCTGTCTCTCTACTTCTGCCTCTTAGAAGAGTCCTTTTGAAGGTTTTGTTCCAAGACCTGACTTTCTGCTTTCAGATAGAGATTTTGAAGAGCTCAAAAATCTGCACACACAAATTACTTAACATTGTGGTCAAATTAGCATTCATTAAAGAAAGAGAAGTTAAAAATCAGTAGTAACTCATAATGCATTTTTTCAAAACTGGGACAGAACATGGCCAAAAAACGAGTCAGTCATTGCACTGTCTGGTCAAGGCTTCCTAACATGTGCTTCTTTTGACATTTTTTGTTGTGCTGAACTAGTGAAATTGGATGAGTGAAGGAGGGAATATGGAGCAGCGAAATTTAATTTGGATTCATGCAGTGCAGTAGTATTTGGAAGGGAAGGAGCAATGGTTCATGACTTCATGACAACCTTCATTCCTTACAGCTGTGCTGTCTGTGGGGCAGTAAGAGATCATAAATACAAGCACATAACACATCTGTGCAAGACCTCCATCTCAGATCACAGGCAAGGGATCAATTCCACTGCTGTTTTTTGCAAGAAAAATTACAACAGAGAATCAAACCTAACAGGATTGTAGGAGTCTACTGAAGTATTTATTAATAACAAATCTTATCCTAATGAACATGTGGTGTTATAGATATATGCCAAGAATAATGTCTACTGTATGTATACTATTTTAGAGAAAAGTCCATCTGATGGGCCAGTTATTCTAAATGCATTTCTCTTGACCATAATACAGCTCTAGTAACACATACAAGCTGAAAACTTGGCATGATGTGTTAGGATATGAAGTTGTTGTTACATTGTTGTTACATTTATGAGATACTGTTAGAATACTATGGTAATGTATTGACTGACAATGCATATGTTAATTATTTTGTTATTTTACATTTACACTTTATGTTCCTTCCATAACCTGCACTACGGAATATCGTATACGAAGGGAGGGGTTTAGACTGACTTTTTAAATTGAATTCACAGGAGACCCATCTTGAAAGTGGCAGTAGTGTGTGAAATGAGACTGCAGAACAAGGATTAAAGCAGCAGAACAACTGCTGAATGTTGTTACAGTATGGTTTCAGAGAGTGGGAGAATAAGGAATGTTTCCTTGATAGGTTTAAATGGTACCATACTTCTGTACACTGATGAAAACAAAAATTGTTTGCTTCATTGCTGCAATTCTAACATTTACATGGTTGGCAAAAGTTCATCACAGAGCATCGGAAGAAATCCAGCAAAACAAAAATGTGTTTTAAGACAGAAAACCACATCATACTTTGCTTTCACCTCAGCTGTTACAAAATCCACTGATGGTGAGAGCATTTCTCATTCTGCTGATGCAAACCACTTGAGCTAATGGAATTACTTTCAGTTTACCAGCAGGATAAGTTCTTTTTATCCTTAAGTCATATAAATTGCACCTGAGATGCTCCAGACGTTGTGCACCTTCAGATATAAATAAAATGAGCTCCTTTCCTTATGTAAGAGCCCAGAGCAATAAAAGACATTTTGCAGCTGAGAAGACCATATATTTATTTTAGCGTATGAAGATATGTCACTGTTGCTTTGAAAGGAACAGCTACTCTCAAAACTGTTACACTTGACTGTGGTGTGTTCCACTGTGGGACAATTTTCAGCTTTGGAGTTGCCTTTCTAGTTTTTCATTCTGTCTCTGTACCTAGTTTCATGAGCAAATTAAAGCTGTCTGGCCCACCACTTTTAATTGGCTAATTGTAGTCTTTCTTTCTATATTAAAAAAATCACTGTTTTACTCTAAATTAAAGACTGATTTTAAAAATTACAGTGGAGTTTGAACACCACTTAATTGTAAGGAAAAAAAATCTTAGTCCTGCTATAGCATTTCATATAAAATGAAATGGGTTTTTTGTTTTAGTTTTGTTTGTTTGGCTGGTTTTGTTTTGTTTTGTTTTGTTTTTTAATTATCCTGTGTTTACCATAACTGAGGTAATTCTGCAAACTATGTTTTCTACTACCATTTTATATCCTTAACTGAAAATAACTTTTCTTTTCACCTCTATTTAATTCATGTGATACTCTCAACTGATATTTTTATTAGATACTAAGATATACAAACAGAAAATTGGTTTAACAGAATATTCTCTGTAGATCATTAATTTTTAGCATAAGCCCTGAATACGTCACAAAATATAGCTGTGTTCAGACAAAATAATATAACCTTCCTCTTTTTTTAATTGAAGTCCACCATGGACTCATGGAGTTGATAATCATGAAGTTGACAATCAAGCTTGAAATGAAAGTATCACATTCAATAGAAATTCATGTGCAGTATATGTATTTTTCAGTGAATAGGATATATCTTTGATATCACACCAGCTGAAATCTGAATTGTGGCTGACATGTTTTTGGATTAATCAGTGGAGATTGTGCTTATTTGTCACCTGTGTTTAAAAAAAAAGTTACTGTTATATTAAGAATCTTTTATTGTTTGTATTGGCACTCTTTAGAAGACAACGCATACTAGCACTCAGGGTTTTACTGGTATAATTTCCCTTTTTGTTTGAGCATTTCAGATCCAGGTGAAAGCTTTTTAGTTTTGTTTCAAATGTGAACCTACAGGTCTTTTACTGGGAATCTTCAGAAGTCGAATTTCCTTTTTTTTTTTTTTTTGTTTTGAAAGAGAGAGACTTTTTTTATTCTACAATGTTGCATGTGTTTAAAAGAGAGGAAAGTATGGTAAAATAAGAGATTCAAGATGTTGCCATTCAACAACACTAGCTGGCGCTTAACAAAAGAAAACAAAAACTACCACACCAGAATGCTAAGTTATTATTTCATTACAGTATTTTGAAACACTTTCCATACTTTATAAATGTCATGGTAAGCTCCACTACTTTACTATAGTTGTAATAGTTAAATGACACAGGCAGAATAATATTTGTAAAGAGAAGCAATATATTTTAACACTTGTCAGTATGATTAGGAAAGCTGGTCAAACTGTCAAGTGTACAAGTCTTTGAGGTTTGTCTTCAAGGCCTGAAGAAGACATGAGCCCAAAAAAATCTAATTTTTCCAGCTATATCAATTAGTTAAATAAAAGATACCACACAACCCAATAAGTCTGTTTCTGGTTGCTGTGAAGGGTGAGGTTTTTTATTTTACTTTTGTTACTCTTCATTATTTATAGTGATATTTTTCCGAAGAAATGCAAAAATGAACAGAAAGAAGCAGTGTCTTCTTACACCAGTTGATATAGCTAGAGAAAAAAGAAAACTGAGCAGTTTTGGACATTTCACTACTTGTGTGGTGCCCTTGACTAGCTTGTAGTTTGCACGGGAACAGGAGAGTCACAAAGACATCATTATAGGCGGTCATGTTTTCTGTGGCAGGTAGCATAAGCACTGGAAAATGGTAATTCCCCTCTGGTGCTGCAATGAACTGTTTGACCTGCACCAAGGTTTGTGACAATATACAGGTGTGCAGGTCATTGCTGAATGTCCTATGAAACCAGAACTAGGTAAGCCTTCACTGACACTTGCTAATTTCGCTCGGTTCATTCCTGGCTGGTCATTATAAAATTGTCATAGGGAGCGTGTAAGGAGAAAGCAAGGGGTAAAAGTTGACGTCTTTGGTGGAGGAATTGCAAGACACATTGCTATAAAGTGAACTTTTCTTGCTATTTGTTTTCCTCTACATACCTCTGATCTCAGTGTTTTGTCAGATCTAGATGGTCCAGAGGTCTCCTCATTCCTGGGAAAAGTTCCAAAGAACCGTGTCTTAACAGTAGCCTTTTATAACGGAAGTTATTTACATATGTCTCACAATGCATCTGGGGTATCTTACTGCTATGTGCACCAATTACCAAAAGCCTCAATGCTTGCAACATGTGGTCTGGAGGGATTGCATCAGAGATGGATGAGGCACAGGCACTATCAGAACTGAGCATAGTAATGGAGAAGATATGTATTTCATGCTTCAGAATCAGAGTGTAAACATGTATAAAGTCCAGATGCTACAGGCGGAAAAGCACTTAAATAGAGCACTAACCCAACAGTTCTGCTCTGTAAGTGCTATGTTTGATTTTAACTAGACAACAAGCCTTAAGGAATGTGATTCCTTAGAGCAGGCTAGATTCATATGTGACCCTTATATAATATCCTTATAGCTTTGTAGAAAGATTAAAGGCATTGGATTAAAGCCAAATACTAAAGGGACAGTATTAAAAATATATGGGAATGTTTTCATGCATGATGGCCATTTTAAATAAGTGCAGCTAGAAAACATCCAGGAGAAGCAAATCTCAGCATTTTGCAGAAGTAAATTTTCTCTACAGTCAAAATAGAAATGTTTCCTGGAGAAAACTGCAGGAAAACTGCTTATCTAGGTTGGGACAAATAATTAGAGGCAGACAGATCGTGTTGCTCAGACTTGAAGTTCTGGTCAACGGCAGGTTGAACATGAGCCAACAGTGTGTCCTCACAGCCAAGAGGGGCAACCGTGTCCTGGGTGCATCAAGCACAGTATTGCCAGCTGGGTGATGGAGGTGATTGTCCCGCTCTGCTCTGCACTCGTGCGGCCTCACCTGGAGCACAGTGTGCAGTTCTGAGCACCCCAGGATAAAAAACGTATTAGGCTACTAGAGAGTGTCCAGAAGTGGGGCCACAAAGTTGGTGAAGGGTTTGGAGAGGAAGCCCGTTGAAGAGCGGCTAAAGTCACTTGGTTTGTTCAGCCTGAAGGAGACTGCGGGGAGACCTCATTGTGGTCTACAGCTTCCTCACAAGAGGAGGAGGAGGGGCAGGCATTGATCTCTTCTCTCTGGTGACCAATAACAGAACCTGAGGGAATGGCAGGAAGATGTGCCAGGGAAGGTTTAGGTTGGACATTAGGAGAAGGTTCTTCACCCGGAGCATGGTGGAGCACTGGAACAGGCTCCCCAGGGAGGTGTCATGGCCCCAAGCCTGACAGTGTTCAAAAAGAGACTGGACAATGCCCTCAGACACATGGTGTGAACTGTGGGGTTGTCACATGCAGGGACAGGAGTTGGACTCGATGATCCTTATGGGACCCTTAAAACTCCGGATGTTCTATGATTCTTCTGCCCGTTCTTTTAAGTGCAGAGCATGTAGAGATTCTGGCATCTGCAGTGGAATCTGGTATGTAAAATGAAGAATATAGAAAGCTGCCGGCAATTCACGGTGAGGAGATTAAGCCCTGCTCTTAGAGGTATCTCCACAGATGGCTTTGAGTACCAAATCTTCTCAGTGTTTGCTCTTTATGATGGGAGAGGCTGGAATCATCTATAAGGGTCACAGAGATCTTGAAACTTCTCAGACTTGTTACTCAGTGTGCTTCTCAAGATACAAACAGAACTACTTTTTCAAGTTTTGTGACTATTTTACACAATTAAAAAATTACTTGAACTCAATAATTGTGAATTTGGACTTCCAGAAAGTTTCTTCTCTTTCTCCTTTAGCATAGGGTAAAAAAGTAATACATTGCCTATTGGTTTATCTAGCCAAAATGAGGGTAGAAGCATGTGACAACTCTGAGGTGTTAGGTGGCAATTTATCCATGGGAAACAGACCTGACACAAACAAACTCACGTAAAATGGACAAACAATAGGCAATACTTGTCATTTGTTGACTTCATGGGCCAGGTTTTAATTACAAAGGGCTTGTTTCCCATTATTAATTTTCTGAGAAATCAAATCCTCCTCCAAGTTCTCTTTGTACAGAGAAGACCAAAGAAACCCCTGTGCCTGTGGTTTTATTTGACTGTTTAAAGAGAGAAAAGTGTGAAAAGTGTGCTGCTTTTTTTGACTTTTTTTTTTTTTTTTTTTTCTGCGACACCCTTCTATATTATTTACCTGATTCCAGGAAATTCCAAGGGCAGGACACATCCTTTAATAAGGCCATGAACTGTATATCACAGCTAAGACTAGTAATAAACTCTAATACTGATGTTATAAAAGACTTCTTAAAGTGAGGTTAATAACATGACAATAGTAAAGACCCCAGTCAGCATAAAATGAAATGAAGCCTACCATATTTTAAATGCATGGGTCCTGTGAAAAAGAATACCAAGGAAAGACCTTTTGTTCATAAGCTTATATATATATATATATATATATATATGCAGTTTTCTGCTTGCATCTCAGTTGAAGGTCATCTGTACATGAGCAAGGGAAAAATAACCATGATACTTAGCTGCAAAATGCTATGATTACATAGCTACATTTACAACATTGCAAATACAATCCTTTAATTAAGGATTAGTTTTAGTTATTAAATTATAGGATTTCCACTAATGGCTGGACATGTGTTGTATTCATTTGTATTTATTGCTTTTTGTTTCCCTTTTTTTCTCCTGAAAATAATTTGTATAGTGTAGAAAGTGACAGAAATACTATTCCTCCACTTCACTCTTACGTCAGAACTAAAATAATCCTGTAAAAATGTTAGCATAGAAAGTTGGACAGTTTCTGAAGAAGCACTTCCCATAGAAGATCACAACTGTGTCCCTCATTTGTGAGGAAGAAACAGAAGGATATCCAAGTTGAGGATCAAATTTACATTTTGATGGGGTCTTGCACTGCTGGTTGGAATTAAGGATGCTTTCTGAAATAGGTACCTCATTCTCTAATCAGTTTCTCCCATCAGAAGGTATTTCCGGAGGGAGTGTGTTCAGAATATTTCAATTAAAACAAAACAGAATAAATACACAAATTTTCAGAGAAATAATCACTTCAGTTGTTTTCAGCAAAAGCCCACCAACTTCTTCCATTTATGAAAATTACAAATATTTAGAAGTTTTCAACACCATTTCCTTTCTCTGAGGAGGCAGAAAATTATTCCATTCATCAGATGGTAGGCTATCATTTGCTTGCCATTTCTAAAGGGGCTAAATCTAGGCTCATTCTGATGAAAATGAAAGAAATCTAATAAAATATGTAGAATGCAGTAGACTACTTTTTAAACCTTCTAGAATGGGGCTTTTCTACCTGCTTGTTTAACAGCTTTCTCAATTTGTTTGCCATTGAAAACTCTGCTGATCACTGATCTTTTCTCCCCATAAAACCAAACCAAACAAACCAAACCAAAACCACCCACCACCTTACAAATTTAATGATATTGTAACAGGAACATGTAAAACCTGATTGAGTAGAAGAATATTAACTTCAAACAGTTTAAACTTGCATACTGCATGTTTTCAAGCTAATCAGAAGACAACAAGTTATATTAAGATCACACGATAAACCTTTCTTCTAAAAGTTAGGTTGTTTGTTCTACTGGTCCTTTGGGTTTGTCAAGAAAGTTGCCTTTTTGACTTCAGGACTTCTCAAAAAATAGCTTACTTTTAAAACATTGTGTGTGCTATCATTTTATTTTACAAAGTAACTTTTTATTCAAAATATAACTGAGCACTCACATCAAATATAACTGACATGAAAATTAATATGAAAGAATACAACAGCATAACACCACCTGCTATACATTTTTTAAACTTGTCCTTAAAACTCACCAACTGCAGAAGTGTAAACAGCTGTTAGGACACCATGGTAGTTTGATATTATATTAAATGACAAACTCTAACAAAGGATTATGGTATTTACATAGTAAAAAGCTAACTAAAAGACAAATAGTAATTTCTTGAAGTAGGAATATGCGGTGATTTTTTAGAATACTTCTGCTTTTGAAAATGAGGCATGCCTTTTTTAAAAAAAAAATATATATATTTATTTTTTTTTATAGATTTTCCTCCAATAATTAATTACCTTTTTGTGGATCACTGTATCACTTAAAAAACTTCTTATTCTCTTGCATGATTACTAGTTTAGAGGATTCACTTTTTCCCGCAGCCCAGTTTTCTTTTATTGGTCTCTACATATTCAGCTCCTGACTAAGGTGACTAGCACCATCCCTAGGGGTATATAGAAGAAAATACCAAATATAAGTTGAAAGGTCCTATTACTTCTGCATGCAGCACTTGTGCTGCTTTCTTTGGAGAACTACCCACTTTGGTGTCCAGAGGTCAGACTAGTGGCTGATAACATTGCAAATGCCCACTGAGAAGCCCCAAACACAGTTTAGAAACTTCTTATTCTGTCAGAGTTAGTTAGGAGGTCAGGCCCTTCAGGCCCCCTCAGTTCAAGAACAGGGAACTGCTAGAGAGAGTCCAGCGCAGGGCAACAAAGATGATCAAAGGAGTGGAGCATCTCCCTTATGAGGAAAGGCTGAGGGAGCTGGGGCTCTTTAGCCTGGAGAAGAGGAGACTGAGGGGTCACCCTTATTAAAGGGTGAGTGTCACGAGGATGGAGCCAGGCTCTTCTCAGTGACAACCAATGGTAAAACAAGGGGTAATGGAACTGGGACACAAACTGGAACACAAGACATTCCACTTAAATTTGAGAAGAAACTTCTTCTCAGTGAGAGTGACAGAGCACTGGAACAGGCTGCCCAGGGGGGTTGTGGAGTCTCCTGCTCTGGAGACATTCAAGACCTGCCTGGATGCCTTCCTGTGTAGCCTCGTCTAGGTGTTCCTGCTCCAGCAGGGGGATTGGATTAGGTGATCTTTTGAGGTTCCTTCCAATCCCTGAAATTCTGTGATTCTGTATCAGCTTTAAGCCTATGAGTATTTAGGGTCAACATTAGTAATGGTCTCTTCAGTTAGCTCACAGATGTCTAGTATGATTTAATGAGTTGAAATTGAAACAACTGAAGTTTGGGCTTTGTTTTCAATGAGGTGGGGGTTAATTTCTAGAACAACTGTTCATACACTTTTGCACAGAGTCCACGTACAATTTCAGACAATTTTGTAATATTTTTTTAGCCTGAAATCCATCTCCCAGTTCAAATGAATATTCAGTTTCACATCAGGCTACAGCTTGCCTTATGCAGGCAGACAAGGTGACCAGGATCTTCCCTCGTACATTAGTCCCTCCAAAGTGATGCTCACTGTTTGTTGCACTTCTGTGGTCTCACTCC